>NW_020867758.1:0-44110 GCF_003369695.1 Bos indicus x Bos taurus
CTTTGCTATCATGCACTGATCACGTGGCTGATCAAACACTGATCATGTAACTGAGCATGCACCGATCACGTAGCTATCATGCATTGATCACTTAGCTATCATGCATTGATCAGGTACGTGGCTTATCATACACTTATCACGTGACTGCACATGCACTGATCACGAGGCTTTTCATACAGTGATCACGTGGTTGATCATGCACTGATCACGTGGCTGATCATGCACTAATCATGTTGCTGATCATGCACTTGTCAGGTGGCTATCATGCACTGATTACCTGGCTAATCATGCACTGATCACTTAGCTATCAAGCACTGATCACATGGCTATCATGCACTGATCCGGTGGCTGATCATGCACTGATCACGTGACCATGCACTAACCACGTTGCCGATCATGCACTGAACACGTGACCGTGAATGCACTGATCAGGTGGCTAATCATGCACTGATCAAGTGGGTGATCATGCACTGATCCCTTAGCTATCATGCACTGATCACATGGCTGATCATGAACTGATCACGTGACTTAGCATGCAGTGATCTTGTGTCTGAATGGTGCTGATCATGTGACTGATCATGAACTCATCACGTGGCTATCATGCACTGATAATGTGCCTCAGGAGGCAATAACCAAAGAGCTGAGCAGGCACGAATCACCCAATCAGCGGGCAATAATCATGGACTTCAGCTGTGATGAATCATGCTGCTCAGCTGGTAATAATCAAGCAGCTGAACAGGCAGGAATCAGACGCATAAGCTTGCAGTTGTCAAGCTGATGATCAGGTAAGAATCACGCAGCTCAGCTGGCAATTTTCAAGCAGCTGAGCAGACAGGAATCATGCACCTCAGTAGGCCCTGCTCACGTGACTCAGCAGGCACTGTTCACGTGGCAGGTCATACACTGAACACTTAGCTATCATGCATTGATCACATGGCTATCATGCACTGATCCCGTGGCTGATCATGCACTGATCACTTGACTGATCATGCACTGAAAACGTGGCTATCATGCACTGATCTCGTCTCTGATCATACACTGATCATGTGACTGATCATGCACTGATCACATGCTTGATCATGCACTGACAACGTGGCTGATCATGCACTGATCACGTGACTGATCATGCACTGATCACGTGGCTGAATATGGACTGATCACAAAGCTGATCATACATTGACCACGGGACTGTGCATGCACTGATCACATAGCTGATCATGCAGTGATCACGTGGCTGATCATGCACTGATCAGGTGGCTGATCATACTCTGATCACGAGGCTGATCATACACTTATCACGTGACTGCATGCACTGATCACATGACTGTGCTTGCACTGATCACGTGGCTGATCATGCAGTGATCAAGAAGCTGATCATACACTGATCACGTGACTGTGCATGCACTGATCACATGCCTGATCATGCACTGATCACGTGGCTGATCACGCGCTGATAACCTGGCTACCATACACTGATTGCATGAATGATCATGCACTCTTCACGTGCCAGATCATGCACCGAAAATGTGGCTGATTATGCACTGATCACGTTGCTGAATATGCACTGATCACAAAGCTGATCATACCCTGACCACTGGACTGTGCATGCAGTGATCACATTGCTGATCATGCACTGATCACGTGGCTGATCATACTCTGATCACGTGGCTGATCATACTCTGATCACGAGGCTGATCATACACTGATCACGTGACTGCATGCACTGATCACATGACTGTGCATGCACTGATCACGTGGCTGATCATGCACTAATCATGAAGCTGATCATACACTGATCACGTAATAACTGTGCATGCACTGATCACATGGGTGATCATTCACTGATCACGTGGCTGATCATGCGATGATAACCTGGCTATCATACACTGATCACATGACTGATCATGCACTCTTCACGTGCCTGATCATGCACTGAAAACGTGGCTGATTATGCACTGATCACGAAGCTGTTCATACACTGATCACGTTACTGATCATGCACTAACCACGTTAGGGATCATGCACTAATCACGTGGCTGATCATACACTAATCACGTGGCTGATCATACATTGATACCGTGGCTGATCATGCACTAATCACGTTGGGGATCATGCACTCATCAGGTGGCTGATCATACACTGATCACGTGGCTGATCATGCACTGATCACATGTCTGATCATACACTGATCACGTGGCTGATCATGCACTAATCACGTTGCTTATCATGCCCTGATCAAGTTCCTATCATGCACTGATCAAGTGGCTGATCATACACTGATCACCTGACTGCCCATGCACTGATCCTGTAACTGATCATGCACTGATCATGTAACTGAGCATGCACCGATCATGTACCTGTCATGCACTGATCACATGGCTGATCATGCACTGATCACGTGGCTGATCATGCACTGATCAGGTGGCTGATCATGCACTGATCAGGTGGCTGATCATACTCTGATCACGAAGCAGATCATACACTTATCACGTGACTGCATGCATTGATCACATGACTGTGCATGCACTGATCACGTGGCTGATCATGCAGTGATCAAGAAGCTGATCATACACTGATCACGTGACTGTGCATGCACTGATCACCTGGTTGATCATGCACTGATCACGTGGCTGATCACACGCTGATAACCTGGCTACCATACACTGATCACATGAACGATCATGCCCTCTTCACGTGCCTGATCATGCACTGAAAACGTGGCTGATTATGCACTAATCACGTTGCTGAATATGCACTGATCACAAAGCTGTTCATACACTGACCACTGGACAGTACATGCACTGATCACATTGCTGATCATGCACTGATCACGTGGCTGATCATACTCTGATCACGTGGCTGATCATACTCTGATCACGAGGCTGATCATACACTCATCACGTGACTGCATGCACTGATCACTTGACTGTGCATGCACTGATCACGTGGCTTATCATGCACTAATCATGAAGCTGATCATACACTGATCACGGAACTGTGCATGCACTGATCAAATGGCTGATCATGCACTGATCACGTGGCTGATCATGCGCTGATAACCTGGCTATCATTCACTGATCACATGACTGATCATGCACTCTTCACGTGCCTGATCATGCACTGAACACGTGACCATGAATGCACTGATCACGTGGCTGATCATGCACTGATCATGTGGGTGATCATGCACTTATCACGTGGCTGATCATGCACTGATCACGTGGCTGTTCTTGCACTCATCACGTGGCTGATCATACACTGATCACGTGGCTGTTTTGCACTGATCACGTGGCTGATCATACACTGATCACATTACTGATTATTCACTGATCACGTGCCTTATCATGCCCTGATCACGTGGCTGATCATGCACTCATCACGAAGCTGATCATACACTGATCACGTGACTGTGAATGCACTTATCACGTGGCTGATCATGCACTGACCACGTGGCTGATCATGAACTGATCACGTGACTTAGCATGCAGTGATCTCGTGTCTGAATGGTGCTGATCATGTGACTGATCATGAACAGATCACGTGGCTATCATGCTCTGAAGATGTGCCTCAGGAGGCAATAACCAAAGAGCTGAGCAGGCAGGAATCACGCAATCAGCAGGCAATAATCATGGACCTCAGCTGTGATGAATCATGCTGCTCAGCTGGCAATCATCAAGCAGCTGAAGAGGCATGAATCAGACGGCTCAGCTGGCAATTGTCAAGCAGATGAGCAGGCAGGAATCACGCAGCTCAGCTGGCAATTGTCAAGCAGCTCAGCAGACATGAATCACGCAGCACAGTAGGCCCTGGTCATGTGACTCAGCAGGCACTGTTCACGTGGCTGGTCATACACTGAATACTTAGCTATCATGCATTAATCACATGGCTATCATGCACTGATCCCGTGTCTGATCAGGCACTGGTCACGTGAATGTTCATACACTGGTCAAGTGGCTATCATGAACTGATCACGTCTCTGATCATACACTGATTATGTGACTGATTATCCACTGATCACGTGCCTGATCATGCACTGATCACGTGGCTGATCATTCACTGATCACGTGACTGATCATGCACTGATCACGTGGCTGAATATGCACTGATCACAAAGCTGATCATACACTGACCACGGGACTGTGCATGCACTGATCTCATTGCTGATCATGCACTGATCACGTGGCTGATCATACTCTGATCACGTGGCTGAACATGCACTGATCAGGTGGCTGATCATACTCTGATCACGAAGCTGATCATACACTTATCACGTGACTGCATGCACTGATCACTTGACTGTGCATGCACTGATCACGTGGCTGATCATGCACTGATCACGTGACTGTGCATGCACTGATCACATGGCTGATCATGCACTGATCACGTGGCTGATCATGCGCTGACAACCTGGCTATCATACACTGATCACATGACTGATCATGCACTCTTCACGTGCCTGATCATACACTGAAAACCTGGCTGATCATGCACTGATCACAAAGCTGACCATACACTCAACACGTGACCGTGAATGCACTGTTCACGTGGCAGATCATGCACTGATCTTGTGGGTGATCATACACTGATCACGTGGCTGATCATACACTGATCATATGACTGTGCACGTACTGATCACATGGCTGACCATGCACTGATCACGTGGTTGTTCATGAACTGATCAGGTGGCTGATCATACACTGATCACGACGCTGATCATACACTGATCACGTGACTGCATTCACTGATCACATGACTGTGCATGCACTGAATATTTGGCTGATCATACACTGATAACGAAGCTGATCATACACTGAACACGTGACCATGAATGCACTGATCACGTGGCTGATCATGCACTGATCATGTGGGTGATCATGCACTGATCACGTGGCTGATCATGCACTGATCACATGTCTGATCATACACTGATCACGTGGCTGATCATGCATTAATCACGTTGCTTATCATGCACTGATCAGGTTCCTATCATGCACTGATCAGGTGGCTGATCATATACTGATCACCTGAGTGCCCATGCAGTGATCCTGTAACTGATCATGCACTGATCATGTAACTGAGCAAGCACCGATCATGTACCTATCATGCATTGATCACTTGGCTATCATACACTGATCACGTAGCTTATTATACACTGATAACCTGACTGCACATGCACTGATCACGTGGCTGATCATACAGTGATCACGTAGCTGACCATGCACTGATCACGTGGCAGATCATGCACTAATCATCTTGTTGATCGTGCACTGGTCAGGTGGCTATAATGCACTGATTACGTGCCTGATCATGCACTGATCACGTAGCTATCATGCACTGATCACATGGCTATCATGCACTGATCCCATGGCTGATCATGCACTGATCACGTGGATGATCATGCACTGATCATGTAAAGGGAGGCAATGATCACTTTGCTATCATGCACTGATCACGTGGCTGATCAAGCACTGATCATGTAACTGAGCATGCACCGATCACGTAGCTATCATGCATTGATCACTTAGCTATCATGCATTGATCAGGTACGTGGCTTATCATACACTTATCACGTGACTGCACATGCACTGATCACGAGGCTTTTCATACAGTGATCACGTGGTTGATCATGCACTGATCACGTGGCTGATCATGCACTAATCATGTTGCTGATCATGCACTTGTCAGGTGGCTTTCATGCACTGATTACCTGGCTAATCATGCACTGATCACTTAGCTATCATGCACTGATCACGTGACTGATCATGCACTAACCACGTTGCGCATCATGCACTAATCACGTGGCTGATCATACACTGATCACGTGGCTGTTCTGCACTGATCACGTGGCTGATCATACACTGATCACATTACTGATTATTCACTGATCACGTGCCTTATCATGCACTGATCACGTGGCTGATCATGTACTCATCACAAAGCTGATCATACACTGATCACGTGACCGTGAATGCACTTATCACGTGGCTGATCATGCACTGACCACGTGGCTGTCATGCACTGATCACGTGCCTTATCTAC
This sequence comes from Bos indicus x Bos taurus, assembly GCF_003369695.1. Taxonomy (NCBI): domain Eukaryota; kingdom Metazoa; phylum Chordata; class Mammalia; order Artiodactyla; family Bovidae; genus Bos; species Bos indicus x Bos taurus. Next base: position 6,040 of record NW_020867758.1, read on the forward strand.
ACTAATCTCGTGGCTGATCATGCACTGAATCACGTGACTGATCCTTCTCTGATAACGAAGCTGATCATACACTGATCACGTGACTGATCATGCACAGATCACGTGGCTATCATGCACTGATCACTTGATTGTGCATGCAATAATCACGTGGATGATAATTCACTTATCACGTGGCTTCTGCACTATCAACATGGCTGATCATAGCTGATCATACACTAACACGTGACCGTGAATGCACTGTTCAGTGCAGATCATGCACTGATCATGTGGGTGATCATGCACTGATCACGTGGCTGATCATGCACTGATCACGTGACTGATCATGCACTAACCACGTTGCGGATCATGCAGTAATCACATGGCTGATCATACACTGATCACGTGGCTGATCATGCACTGATCACGTGCTGATCATACACTGACACATTACTGATTATTCACTGATCACGTGCTGATCATCACGATCAGCGTGCTGACATGCACTGATCAGCGCTTCAGTCAACAGTGACCGTGAATGCACTGATACGTGTCAGATCAAGCACTGATCTGTGGGTGATCATGCAACTGATCACGGGGCTGAGCATGCACTGATCACGTGGCAGCAAGCACAATCATTTTGCTGATCATGCCTGGTCGGTGGCTATATGCCAATGATCACGTGTCTGATCATGCACTGATCACGTGGGCTGATCATTCACTTGATCACGGGACTGATCATGCCACTGATCACGTGTCTGAATATGCACTGATCCACAAAGCTGATCATACACTGGCCACGGGACCTCTGCATGCACTGATCCTCATTGCTGGATCATGCACTGATTCACGTGGCTGATCATACTCTGATTCACGTGGCTGAACATGCACTGATCAGGTGGTGATCATACTCTGATCACAAGCTGATCATACACTTATCACGTGACTGCATGCACTGATCACTTGACTGTGCATGCACTGATCACTTGGTGCATCATGCACTGATCACGTGGCCTGATCATGCGGCTGCCACCTTGCTATATACACTGATCACATACTGATCATGCACGCTTCTCGTGCCTGATCATACACTGAAAACCTGGCTGATGATGCACTGATCACAAAGCTGATCATACACGCAACACGTGACCGTGAATGCACTGTTCACGTGGCAGATCATGCACTGATCATTTGGGTGATCATGCACTGATCACATGGCTGATCATACACTGATCACATTACTGATTATTCACTGATCACGTGCCTGATCATGGCACTGATCACGTGAATGACCATGCACTACCATTTGCGGATCATGCAGTAATCACGTGGCTGATCATACACTGATCACGTGGCTGTCATGCACTGATCACGTGGGCCTTTTGATCATACACTGATCACATTACTGATTATTCACTGATCACGTGCCGATCATGCACTTATCACGTGGCTGATCATGCCACTGATCACGAAGCTGATCATACACGCAACAACTTTCCCTATCATTACACTGATCACGTGCAGATCAAGCACTGAACTGTGGGGATCATGCATGATCACGTGGCTGATCATGCACTGATCACTTGGCTGATCAGGCGCTGATAACCTGGCTATCATACACTGACCACATGACTGATCATGCCCTCTTTCACGTGCCTGATCATGCACTGAAAACGTTGCTGAATATATGCACTGATCATGTGGCTGAATATGCACTGATCACAAAGCTGATCATACCCTGACACCTGGACTGTGCATGCAACGATCACATTGCTGATTATGCACTGATCAGGTGGCTGATCTACTCTGATCACGAGGCTGATCATACACTGATCACGTGACTGCATGCACTGATCACATGACTGTCCATGCACTGATCACGTGGCTGATCATGCACTGATCACGAAGCTGATCATACACTGATCACTATGACTGTGCACGTACTGATCACATGGCTGACCATGCACTGATCACGTGGTTGTTCATGAACTGATCAGGTGGCTGATCATACACTGATCACGACGCTGATCATACACTGATCACGTGACTGCATTCACTGATCACATGACTGTGCATGCACTGAAAATTTGGCTGATCATACACTGATAACGAAGCTGATCATACACTGAACACGTGACCATGAATGCACTGATCACGTGGCTGATCATGCACTGATCATGTGGGTGATCATGCACTGATCACGTGGCTGATCATGCACTGATCACATGTCTGATCATACACTGATCACGTGGCTGATCATGCATTAATCACGTTGCTTATCATGCACTGATCAGGTTCCTATCATGCACTGATCAGGTGGCTGATCATATACTGATCACCTGAGTGCCCATGCAGTGATCCTGTAACTGATCATGCACTGATCATGTAACTGAGCAAGCACCGATCATGTACCTATCATGCATTGATCACTTGGCTATCATACACTGATCACGTAGCTTATTATACACTGATAACCTGACTGCACATGCACTGATCACGTGGCTGATCATACAGTGATCACGTAGCTGACCATGCACTGATCACGTGGCAGATCATGCACTAATCATCTTGTTGATCATGCACTGGTCAGGTGGCTATAATGCACTGATTACGTGCCTGATCATGCACTGATCACGTAGCTATCATGCACTGATCACATGGCTATCATGCACTGATCCCATGGCTGATCATGCACTGATCACGTGGCTGATCATGCACTGATCATGTAAAGGGAGGCAATGATCACTTTGCTATCATGCACTGATCACGTGGCTGATCAAGCACTGATCATGTAACTGAGCATGCACCGATCACGTAGCTATCATGCATTGATCACTTAGCTATCATGCATTGATCAGGTACGTGGCTTATCATACACTTATCACGTGACTGCACATGCACTGATCACGAGGCTTTTCATACAGGGATCACGTGGTTGATCATGCACTGATCACGTGGCTGATCATGCACTAATCATGTTGCTGATCATGCACTTGTCAGGTGGCTATCATGCACTGATTACCTGGCTAATCATGCACTGATCACTTAGCTATCATGCACTGATCACGTGACTGATCATGCACTAACCACGTTGCGCATCATGCACTAATCACGTGGCTGATCATACACTGATCACGTGGCTGTTCTTGCACTGATCACGTGGCTGATCATACACTGATCACATTACTGATTATTCACTGATCACGTGCCTTATCATGCACTGATCACGTGGCTGATCATGTACTCATCACAAAGCTGATCATACACTGATCACGTGACTGTGAATGCACTTATCACGTGGCTGATCATGCACTGACCACGTGGCTGATCATGCACTGATCACGTGCCTGATCATACACTAATCTCGTGGCTGATCATGCACTGATCACGTGACTGATCCTTCTCTGATAACGAAGCTGATCATACACTGATCACGTGACTGATCATGCACAGATCACGTGGCTATCATGCACTGATCACTTGATTGTGCATGCAATAATCACGTGGATGATAATTCACTTATCACGTGGCTGATCATGCACTAATCACATGGCTGATCATGAACTGATCACGTGACTTAGCATGCAGTGATCTCGTGTCTGAATGGTGCTGATCATGTGACTGATCATGAACAGATCACGTGGCTATCATGCTCTGATGATATGCCTCAGGAGGCAATAACCAAAGAGCTGAGCAGGCAGGAATCACGCAATCAGCAGGCAATAATCATGGACCTCAGCTGTGATGAATCATGCTGCTCAGCTGGGAATCATCAAGCAGGTGAATAGGCAGGAATCAGACGGCTCAGCTGGCAATTGTCAAGCAGATGAGCAGGCAGGAATCACGCAGCTCAGCTGGCAATTGTCAAGCAGCTCAGCAGACATGAATCACGCAGCACAGTAGGCCCTGGTCATGTGACTCAGCAGGCACTGTTCACGTGGCTGGTCATACACTGAATACTTAGCTATCATGCATTAATCACATGGCTATCATGCACTGATCCCGTGTCTGATCATGCACTGGTCACGTGAATGTTCATGCACTGATCAAGTGGCTATCGTGAACTGATCACATCTCTGATCATACACTGATTATGTGACTGATTATCCACTGATCACGTGCCTGATCATGCACTGATCACGTGGCTGATCATTCACTGATCACGTGACTGATCATGCACTGATCACGTGGCTGAATATGCACTGATCACAAAGCTGATCATACACTGACCACGGGACTGTGCATGCACTGATCTCATTGCTGATCATGCACTGATCACGTGGCTGATCATACTCTGATCACGTGGCTGAACATGCACTGATCAGGTGGCTGATCATACTCTGATCACGAAGCTGATCATACACTTATCACGTGACTGCATGCACTGATCACTTGACTGTGCATGCACTGATCACGTGGCTGATCATGCACTGATCACGTGACTGTGCATGCACTGATCACATGGCTGATCATGCACTGACCACGTGGCTGATCATGCGCTGACAACCTGGCTATCATACACTGATCACATGACTGATCATGCACTCTTCACGTGCCTGATCATACACTGAAAACCTGGCTGATCATGCACTGATCACAAAGCTGACCATACACTCAACACGTGACCGTGAATGCACTGTTCACGTGGCAGATCATGCACTGATCATGTGGGTGATCATGCACTGATCACGTGGCTGATCATGCACTGATCACGTGACTGATCATGCACTAACCACGTTGCGGATCATGCAGTAATCACGTGGCTGATCATACACTGATCACGTGGCTGTTCCTGCACTGATCACGTGGCTGATCATACACTGACACATTACTGATTATTCACTGATCACGTGCCTGATCATGCACTGATCACGTGGCTGATCATGCACTGATCACGAAGCTGATCATACACTCAACACGTGACCGTGAATGCACTGATCACGTGGCAGATCAAGCACTGATCATGTGGGTGATCATGCACTGATCACGTGGCTGATCATGCACTGATCACGTGGCAGACCATGCACTAATCATGTTGCTGATCATGCACTGGTCAGGTGGCTATAGTGCACTGATCACGTGTCTGATCATGCACTGATCACGTGGCTGATCATTCACTGATCACGTGACTGATCATGCACTGATCACGTGGCTGAATATGCACTGATCACAAAGCTGATCATACACTGGCCACGGGACTCTGCATGCACTGATCTCATTGCTGATCATGCACTGATCACGTGGCTGATCATACTCTGATCATGTGGCTGAACATGCACTGATCAGGTGGCTGATCATACTCTGATCACGAAGCTGATCATACACTTATCACGTGACTGCATGCACTGATCACTTGACTGTGCATGCACTGATCACGTGGCTGATCATGCACTGATCACGTGACTGTGCATGCACTGATCACATGGCTGATCATGCACTGATCACGTGGCTGATCATGCGCTGACAACCTGGCTATCATACACTGATCACATGACTGATCATGCACTCTTCTCGTGCCTGATCATACCCTGAAAACCTGCTGATGATGCACTGATCACAAAGCTGATCATACACGCAACACGTGACCGTGAATGCACTGTTCACGTGGCAGATCATGCACTGATCATGTGGGTGATCATGCACTGATCACATGGCTGATCATACACTGATCACATTACTGATTATTCACTGATTACGTGCCTGGATCATGCACTGATCACGTGAATGACCATGCACTAAACCATGTTGCGGATCATGCAGTAATCACGTGGCTGATCATACACTGATCACGTGGCTGTTCATGCACTGAATCACGTGGCTGATCATACACTGATCACATTACTGATTATTCACTGATCACGTGCCTGATCATGCACTGATCACGTGGCTGATCATGCACTGATCACGAAGCTGATCATACGCTGATCATATGACTGTGCACGTATTGATCACATGGCTGACCATGCACTGATCACGTGGTTGATCATGAACTGATCAGGTGGCTGATCATACACTGATCACGACGCTGATCATACACTGATCACGTGACTGCATTCACTGATCACATGACTGTGCATGCACTGAAAATTTGGCTGATCATACACTGATAACGAAGCTGATCATACACTGAACACGTGACCATGAATGCACTGATCACGTGGCTGATCATGCACTGGATCATCTGGGTGATCATGCACTGATCACGTGGCTGATCATGCACTGATCACGTTACTGATCATACACCTACCACGTTGCGGATCATGCACTAATAACCTGGCTGATCACACACTGATCTCGTGGCTGATCATGCACTGATCACATGTCTGATCATACACTGATCACGTGGCTGATCATGCATTAATCACGTTGCTTATCATGCACTGATCAGGTTCCTATCATGCACTGATCAGGTGGCTGATCATATAGTGATCACCTGAGTGCCCATGCAGTGATCCTGTAACTGATCATGCACTGATCATGTAACTGAGCAAGCACCGATCATGTACCTATCATGCATTGATCACTTGGCTATCATACACTGATCACGTAGCTTATTATACACTGATAACCTGACTGCACATGCACTGATCACGTGGCTGATCATACAGTGATCACGTAGCTGACCATGCACTGATCACGTGGCAGATCATGCACTAATCATCTTGTTGATCATGCACTGGTCAGGTGGCTATAATGCACTGATTACGTGCCTGATCATGCACTGATCACGTAGCTATCATGCACTGATCACATGGCTATCATGCACTGATCCCATGGCTGATCATGCACTGATCACGTGGCTGATCATGCACTGATCATGTAAAGGGAGGCAATGATCACTTTGCTATCATGCACTGATCACGTGGCTGATCAAGCACTGATCATGTAACTGAGCATGCACCGATCACGTAGCTATCATGCATTGATCACTTAGCTATCATGCATTGATCAGGTACGTGGCTTATCATACACTTATCACGTGACTGCACATGCACTGATCACGAGGCTTTTCATACAGTGATCACGTGGTTGATCATGCACTGATCACGTGGCTGATCATGCACTAATCATGTTGCTGATCATGCACTTGTCAGGTGGCTATCATGCACTGATTACCTGGCTAATCATGCACTGATCACTTAGCTATCATGCACTGATCACGTGACTGATCATGCACTAACCACGTTGCGCATCATGCACTAATCACGTGGCTGATCATACACTGATCACGTGGCTGTTCTTGCACTGATCACGTGGCTGATCATACACTGATCACATTACTGATTATTCACTGATCACGTGCCTTATCATGCACTGATCACGTGGCTGATCATGTACTCATCACAAAGCTGATCATACACTGATCACGTGACTGTGAATGCACTTATCACGTGGCTGATCATGCACTGACCACGTGGCTGATCATGCACTGATCACGTGCCTGATCATACACTAATCTCGTGGCTGATCATGCACTGATCACGTGACTGATCCTTCTCTGATAACGAAGCTGATCATACACTGATCACGTGACTGATCATGCACAGATCACGTGGCTATCATGCACTGATCACTTGATTGTGCATGCAATAATCACGTGGATGATAATTCACTTATCACGTGGCTGATCATGCACTAATCACATGGCTGATCATGAACTGATCACGTGACTTAGCATGCAGTGATCTCGTGTCTGAATGGTGCTGATCATGTGACTGATCATGAACAGATCACGTGGCTATCATGCTCTGATGATGTGCCTCAGGAGGCAATAACCAAAGAGCTGAGCAGGCAGGAATCACGCAATCAGCAGGCAATAATCATGGACCTCAGCTGTGATGAATCATGCTGCTCAGCTGGGAATCATCAAGCAGGTGAATAGGCAGGAATCAGACGGCTCAGCTGGCAATTGTCAAGCAGATGAGCAGGCAGGAATCACGCAGCTCAGCTGGCAATTGTCAAGCAGCTCAGCAGACATGAATCACGCAGCACAGTAGGCCCTGGTCATGTGACTCAGCAGGCACTGTTCACGTGGCTGGTCATACACTGAATACTTAGCTATCATGCATTAATCCCATGGCTATCATGCACTGATCCCGTGTCTGATCATGCACTGGTCACGTGAATGTTCATGCACTGATCAAGTGGCTATCATGAACTGATCACGTCTCTGATCATACACTGATTATGTGACTGATTATCCACTGATCACGTGCCTGATCATGCACTGATCACGTGGCTGATCATTCACTGATCACGTGACTGATCATGCACTGATCACGTGGCTGAATATGCACTGATCACAAAGCTGATCATACACTGACCACGGGACTGTGCATGCACTGATCTCATTGCTGATCATGCACTGATCACGTGGCTGATCATACTCTGATCACGTGGCTGAACATGCACTGATCAGGTGGCTGATCATACTCTGATCACGAAGCTGATCATACACTTATCACGTGACTGCATGCACTGATCACTTGACTGTGCATGCACTGATCACGTGGCTGATCATGCACTGATCACGTGACTGTGCATGCACTGATCACATGGCTGATCATGCACTGATCACGTGGCTGATCATGCGCTGACAACCTGGCTATCATACACTGATCACATGACTGATCATGCACTCTTCACGTGCCTGATCATACACTGAAAACCTGGCTGATCATGCACTGATCACAAAGCTGACCATACACTCAACACGTGACCGTGAATGCACTGTTCACGTGGCAGATCATGCACTGATCATGTGGGTGATCATGCACTGATCACGTGGCTGATCATGCACTGATCACGTGACTGATCATGCACTAACCACGTTGCGGATCATGCAGTAATCACGTGGCTGATCATACACTGATCACGTGGCTGTTCCTGCACTGATCACGTGGCTGATCATACACTGACACATTACTGATTATTCACTGATCACGTGCCTGATCATGCACTGATCACGTGGCTGATCATGCACTGATCACGAAGCTGATCATACACTCAACACGTGACCGTGAATGCACTGATCACGTGGCAGATCAAGCACTGATCATGTGGGTGATCATGCACTGATCACGTGGCTGATCATGCACTGATCACGTGGCAGACCATGCACTAATCATGTTGCTGATCATGCACTGGTCAGGTGGCTATAATGCACTGATCACGTGTCTGATCATGCACTGATCACGTGGCTGATCATTCACTGATCACGTGACTGATCATGCACTGATCACGTGGCTGAATATGCACTGATCACAAAGCTGATCATACACTGGCCACGGGACTCTGCATGCACTGATCTCATTGCTGATCATGCACTGATCACGTGGCTGATCATACTCTGATCACGTGGCTGAACATGCACTGATCAGGTGGCTGATCATACTCTGATCACAAAGCTGATCATACACTTATCACGTGACTGCATGCACTGATCACTTGACTGTGCATGCACTGATCACGTGGTTGATCATGCACTGATCACGTGACTGATCATGCGCTGACAACCTGGCTATCATACACTGACCACATGACTGATCATGCCCTCTTCACGTGCCTGATCATGCACTGATCACGTGGCTGATCATGCACTGATCACTTGGCTGATCATGCGCTGATAACCTGGCTATCATACACTGACCACATGACTGATCATGCCCTCTTCACGTGCCTGATCATGCACTGATCACGTGGCTGATTATGCACTGATCACGTGGCTGAATATGCACTGATCACAAAGCTGATCATACCCTGACACCTGGACTGTGCATGCACTGATCACATTGCTGATTATGCACTGATCAGGTGGCTGATCATACTCTGATCACGAGGCTGATCATACACTGATCACGTGACTGCATGCACTGATCACATGACTGTCCATGCACTGATCACGTGGCTGATCATGCACTGATCACGAAGCTGATCATACACTGATCATATGACTGTGCACGTACTGATCACATGGCTGACCATGCACTGATCACGTGGTTGTTCATGAACTGATCAGGTGGCTGATCATACACTGATCACGACGCTGATCATACACTGATCACGTGACTGCATTCACTGATCACATGACTGTGCATGCACTGAAAATTTGGCTGATCATACACTGATAACGAAGCTGATCATACACTGAACACGTGACCATGAATGCACTGATCACGTGGCTGATCATGCACTGATCATGTGGGTGATCATGCACTGATCACGTGGCTGATCATGCACTGATCACGTTACTGATCATACACCTACCACGTTGCGGATCATGCACTAATAACCTGGCTGATCATACACTGATCACGTGGCTGATCATGCACTGATCACATGTCTGATCATACACTGATCACGTGGCTGATCATGCATTAATCACGTTGCTTATCATGCACTGATCAGGTTCCTATCATGCACTGATCAGGTGGCTGATCATATACTGATCACCTGAGTGCCCATGCAGTGATCCTGTAACTGATCATGCACTGATCATGTAACTGAGCAAGCACCGATCATGTACCTATCATGCATTGATCACTTGGCTATCATGCACTGATCACGTAGCTTATTATACACTGATAACCTGACTGCACATGCACTGATCACGTGGCTGATCATACAGTGATCACGTAGCTGACCATGCACTGATCACGTGGCAGATCATGCACTAATCATCTTGTTGATCATGCACTGGTCAGGTGGCTATAATGCACTGATTACGTGCCTGATCATGCACTGATCACGTAGCTATCATGCACTGATCACATGGCTATCATGCACTGATCCCATGGCTGATCATGCACTGATCACGTGGCTGATCATGCACTGATCATGTAAAGGGAGGCAATGATCACTTTGCTATCATGCACTGATCACGTGGCTGATCAAGCACTGATCATGTAACTGAGCATGCACCGATCACGTAGCTATCATGCATTGATCACTTAGCTATCATGCATTGATCAGGTACGTGGCTTATCATACACTTATCACGTGACTGCACATGCACTGATCACGAGGCTTTTCATACAGTGATCACGTGGTTGATCATGCACTGATCACGTGGCTGATCATGCACTAATCATGTTGCTGATCATGCACTTGTCAGGTGGCTATCATGCACTGATTACCTGGCTAATCATGCACTGATCACTTAGCTATCATGCACTGATCACGTGACTGATCATGCACTAACCACGTTGCGCATCATGCACTAATCACGTGGCTGATCATACACTGATCACGTGGCTGTTCTTGCACTGATCACGTGGCTGATCATACACTGATCACATTACTGATTATTCACTGATCACGTGCCTTATCATGCACTGATCACGTGGCTGATCATGTACTCATCACAAAGCTGATCATACACTGATCACGTGACTGTGAATGCACTTATCACGTGGCTGATCATGCACTGACCACGTGGCTGATCATGCACTGATCACGTGCCTGATCATACACTAATCTCGTGGCTGATCATGCACTGATCACGTGACTGATCCTTCTCTGATAACGAAGCTGATCATACACTGATCACGTGACTGATCATGCACAGATCACGTGGCTATCATGCACTGATCACTTGATTGTGCATGCAATAATCACGTGGATGATAATTCACTTATCACGTGGCTGATCATGCACTAATCACATGGCTGATCATGAACTGATCACGTGACTTAGCATGCAGTGATCTCGTGTCTGAATGGTGCTGATCATGTGACTGATCATGAACAGATCACGTGGCTATCATGCTCTGATGATATGCCTCAGGAGGCAATAACCAAAGAGCTGAGCAGGCAGGAATCACGCAATCAGCAGGCAATAATCATGGACCTCAGCTGTGATGAATCATGCTGCTCAGCTGGGAATCATCAAGCAGGTGAATAGGCAGGAATCAGACGGCTCAGCTGGCAATTGTCAAGCAGATGAGCAGGCAGGAATCACGCAGCTCAGCTGGCAATTGTCAAGCAGCTCAGCAGACATGAATCACGCAGCACAGTAGGCCCTGGTCATGTGACTCAGCAGGCACTGTTCACGTGGCTGGTCATACACTGAATACTTAGCTATCATGCATTAATCACATGGCTATCATGCACTGATCCCGTGTCTGATCATGCACTGGTCACGTGAATGTTCATGCACTGATCAAGTGGCTATCGTGAACTGATCACATCTCTGATCATACACTGATTATGTGACTGATTATCCACTGATCACGTGCCTGATCATGCACTGATCACGTGGCTGATCATTCACTGATCACGTGACTGATCATGCACTGATCACGTGGCTGAATATGCACTGATCACAAAGCTGATCATACACTGACCACGGGACTGTGCATGCACTGATCTCATTGCTGATCATGCACTGATCACGTGGCTGATCATACTCTGATCACGTGGCTGAACATGCACTGATCAGGTGGCTGATCATACTCTGATCACGAAGCTGATCATACACTTATCACGTGACTGCATGCACTGATCACTTGACTGTGCATGCACTGATCACGTGGCTGATCATGCACTGATCACGTGACTGTGCATGCACTGATCACATGGCTGATCATGCACTGATCACGTGGCTGATCATGCGCTGACAACCTGGCTATCATACACTGATCACATGACTGATCATGCACTCTTCACGTGCCTGATCATACACTGAAAACCTGGCTGATCATGCACTGATCACAAAGCTGACCATACACTCAACACGTGACCGTGAATGCACTGTTCACGTGGCAGATCATGCACTGATCATGTGGGTGATCATGCACTGATCACGTGGCTGATCATGCACTGATCACGTGACTGATCATGCACTAACCACGTTGCGGATCATGCAGTAATCACGTGGCTGATCATACACTGATCACGTGGCTGTTCCTGCACTGATCACGTGGCTGATCATACACTGACACATTACTGATTATTCACTGATCACGTGCCTGATCATGCACTGATCACGTGGCTGATCATGCACTGATCACGAAGCTGATCATACACTCAACACGTGACCGTGAATGCACTGATCACGTGGCAGATCAAGCACTGATCATGTGGGTGATCATGCACTGATCACGTGGCTGATCATGCACTGATCACGTGGCAGACCATGCACTAATCATGTTGCTGATCATGCACTGGTCAGGTGGCTATAATGCACTGATCACGTGTCTGATCATGCACTGATCACGTGGCTGATCATTCACTGATCACGTGACTGATCATGCACTGATCACGTGGCCTGAATATGCACTGATCACAAAGCTGATCATACACTGGCCACTGGACTCTGCATGCACGATCTCATTGCTGATCATGCACTGATCACGTGGCTGATCATACTCTGATCACGTGGCTGATCATACCTGATCAGTGAGCTGATCATACACTGATCACAGTGACTGCATGCACTGATCACTTGACTGTGCATGCACTGATCACGTGCTGATCATACACTGATCATATGACTGTGCACGTACTGATCACATGGCTGACCATGCACTGATCACGTGGTTGTTCATGAACTGATCAGGTGGCTGATCATACACTGATCACGACGCTGATCATACACTGATCACGTGACTGCATTCACTGATCACATGACTGTGCATGCACTGAAAATTTGGCTGATCATACACTGATAACGAAGCTGATCATACACTGAACACATGACCATGAATGCACTGATCACGTGGCTGATCATGCACTGATCATGTGGGTGATCATGCACTGATCACGTGGCTGATCATGCACTGATCACTTGGCTGATCATGCGCTGATAACCTGGCTATCATACACTGACCACATGACTGATCATGCCCTCTTCACGTGCCTGATCATGCACTGAAAACGTGGCTGATTATGCACTGATCATGTGGCTGAATATGCACTGATCACAAAGCTGATCATACCCTGACACCTGGACTGTGCATGCAATGATCACATTGCTGATTATGCACTGATCAGGTGGCTGATGATACTCTGATCACGAGGCTGATCATACACTGATCACGTGACTGCATGCACTGATCACATGACTGTCCATGCACTGATCACGTGGCTGATCATGCACTGATCACGAAGCTGATCATACACTGATCATATGACTGTGCACGTACTGATCACATGGCTGACCATGCACTGATCACGTGGTTGATCATGAACTGATCAGGTGGCTGATCATACACTGATCACGACGCTGATCATACACTGATCACGTGACTGCATTCACTGATCACATGACTGTGCATGCACTGAAATTTGGCTGATCATACACTGATAACGAAGCTGATCATACACTGAACACGTGACCATGAATGCACTGATCACGTGGCTGATCATGCACTGATCATGTGGGTGATCATGCACTGATCACGTGGCTGATCATGCACTGATCACATGTCTGATCATACACTGATCACGTGGCTGATCATGCATTAATCACGTTGCTTATCATGCACTGATCAGGTTCCTATCATGCACTGATCAGGTGGCTGATCATATACTGATCACCTGAGTGCCCATGCAGTGATCCTGTAACTGATCATGCACTGATCATGTAACTGAGCAAGCACCGATCATGTACCTATCATGCATTGATCACTTGGCTATCATACACTGATCACGTAGCTTATTATACACTGATAACCTGACTGCACATGCACTGATCACGTGGCTGATCATACAGTGATCACGTAGCTGACCATGCACTGATCACGTGGCAGATCATGCACTAATCATCTTGTTGATCATGCACTGGTCAGGTGGCTATAATGCACTGATTACGTGCCTGATCATGCACTGATCACGTAGCTATCATGCACTGATCACATGGCTATCATGCACTGATCCCATGGCTGATCATGCACTGATCACGTGGCTGATCATGCACTGATCATGTAAAGGGAGGCAATGATCACTTTGCTATCATGCACTGATCACGTGGCTGATCAAGCACTGATCATGTAACTGAGCATGCACCGATCACGTAGCTATCATGCATTGATCACTTAGCTATCATGCATTGATCAGGTACGTGGCTTATCATACACTTATCACGTGACTGCACATGCACTGATCACGAGGCTTTTCATACAGTGATCACGTGGTTGATCATGCACTGATCACGTGGCTGATCATGCACTAATCATGTTGCTGATCATGCACTTGTCAGGTGGCTATCATGCACTGATTACCTGGCTAATCATGCACTGATCACTTAGCTATCATGCACTGATCACGTGACTGATCATGCACTAACCACGTTGCGCATCATGCACTAATCACGTGGCTGATCATACACTGATCACGTGGCTGTTCTTGCACTGATCACGTGGCTGATCATACACTGATCACATTACTGATTATTCACTGATCACGTGCCTTATCATGCACTGATCACGTGGCTGATCATGTACTCATCACAAAGCTGATCATACACTGATCACGTGACTGTGAATGCACTTATCACGTGGCTGATCATGCACTGACCACGTGGCTGATCATGCACTGATCACGTGCCTGATCATACACTAATCTCGTGGCTGATCATGCACTGATCACGTGACTGATCCTTCTCTGATAACGAAGCTGATCATACACTGATCACGTGACTGATCATGCACAGATCACGTGGCTATCATGCACTGATCACTTGATTGTGCATGCAATAATCACGTGGATGATAATTCACTTATCACGTGGCTGATCATGCACTAATCACATGGCTGATCATGAACTGATCACGTGACTTAGCATGCAGTGATCTCGTGTCTGAATGGTGCTGATCATGTGACTGATCATGAACAGATCACGTGGCTATCATGCTCTGATGATGTGCCTCAGGAGGCAATAACCAAAGAGCTGAGCAGGCAGGAATCACGCAATCAGCAGGCAATAATCATGGACCTCAGCTGTGATGAATCATGCTGCTCAGCTGGGAATCATCAAGCAGGTGAATAGGCAGGAATCAGACGGCTCAGCTGGCAATTGTCAAGCAGATGAGCAGGCAGGAATCACGCAGCTCAGCTGGCAATTGTCAAGCAGCTCAGCAGACATGAATCACGCAGCACAGTAGGCCCTGGTCATGTGACTCAGCAGGCACTGTTCACGTGGCTGGTCATACACTGAATACTTAGCTATCATGCATTAATCCCATGGCTATCATGCACTGATCCCGTGTCTGATCATGCACTGGTCACGTGAATGTTCATGCACTGATCAAGTGGCTATCATGAACTGATCACGTCTCTGATCATACACTGATTATGTGACTGATTATCCACTGATCACGTGCCTGATCATGCACTGATCACGTGGCTGATCATTCACTGATCACGTGACTGATCATGCACTGATCACGTGGCTGAATATGCACTGATCACAAAGCTGATCATACACTGACCACGGGACTGTGCATGCACTGATCTCATTGCTGATCATGCACTGATCACGTGGCTGATCATACTCTGATCACGTGGCTGAACATGCACTGATCAGGTGGCTGATCATACTCTGATCACGAAGCTGATCATACACTTATCACGTGACTGCATGCACTGATCACTTGACTGTGCATGCACTGATCACGTGGCTGATCATGCACTGATCACGTGACTGTGCATGCACTGATCACATGGCTGATCATGCACTGATCACGTGGCTGATCATGCGCTGACAACCTGGCTATCATACACTGATCACATGACTGATCATGCACTCTTCACGTGCCTGATCATACACTGAAAACCTGGCTGATCATGCACTGATCACAAAGCTGACCATACACTCAACACGTGACCGTGAATGCACTGTTCACGTGGCAGATCATGCACTGATCATGTGGGTGATCATGCACTGATCACGTGGCTGATCATGCACTGATCACGTGACTGATCATGCACTAACCACGTTGCGGATCATGCAGTAATCACGTGGCTGATCATACACTGATCACGTGGCTGTTCCTGCACTGATCACGTGGCTGATCATACACTGACACATTACTGATTATTCACTGATCACGTGCCTGATCATGCACTGATCACGTGGCTGATCATGCACTGATCACGAAGCTGATCATACACTCAACACGTGACCGTGAATGCACTGATCACGTGGCAGATCAAGCACTGATCATGTGGGTGATCATGCACTGATCACGTGGCTGATCATGCACTGATCACGTGGCAGACCATGCACTAATCATGTTGCTGATCATGCACTGGTCAGGTGGCTATAATGCACTGATCACGTGTCTGATCATGCACTGATCACGTGGCTGATCATTCACTGATCACGTGACTGATCATGCACTGATCACGTGGCTGAATATGCACTGATCACAAAGCTGATCATACACTGGCCACGGGACTCTGCATGCACTGATCTCATTGCTGATCATGCACTGATCACGTGGCTGATCATACTCTGATCACGTGGCTGAACATGCACTGATCAGGTGGCTGATCATACTCTGATCACAAAGCTGATCATACACTTATCACGTGACTGCATGCACTGATCACTTGACTGTGCATGCACTGATCACGTGGTTGATCATGCACTGATCACGTGACTGATCATGCGCTGACAACCTGGCTATCATACACTGACCACATGACTGATCATGCCCTCTTCACGTGCCTGATCATGCACTGATCACGTGGCTGATCATGCACTGATCACTTGGCTGATCATGCGCTGATAACCTGGCTATCATACACTGACCACATGACTGATCATGCCCTCTTCACGTGCCTGATCATGCACTGATCACGTGGCTGATTATGCACTGATCACGTGGCTGAATATGCACTGATCACAAAGCTGATCATACCCTGACACCTGGACTGTGCATGCACTGATCACATTGCTGATTATGCACTGATCAGGTGGCTGATCATACTCTGATCACGAGGCTGATCATACACTGATCACGTGACTGCATGCACTGATCACATGACTGTCCATGCACTGATCACGTGGCTGATCATGCACTGATCACGAAGCTGATCATACACTGATCATATGACTGTGCACGTACTGATCACATGGCTGACCATGCACTGATCACGTGGTTGTTCATGAACTGATCAGGTGGCTGATCATACACTGATCACGACGCTGATCATACACTGATCACGTGACTGCATTCACTGATCACATGACTGTGCATGCACTGAAAATTTGGCTGATCATACACTGATAACGAAGCTGATCATACACTGAACACGTGACCATGAATGCACTGATCACGTGGCTGATCATGCACTGATCATGTGGGTGATCATGCACTGATCACGTGGCTGATCATGCACTGATCACGTTACTGATCATACACCTACCACGTTGCGGATCATGCACTAATAACCTGGCTGATCATACACTGATCACGTGGCTGATCATGCACTGATCACATGTCTGATCATACACTGATCACGTGGCTGATCATGCATTAATCACGTTGCTTATCATGCACTGATCAGGTTCCTATCATGCACTGATCAGGTGGCTGATCATATACTGATCACCTGAGTGCCCATGCAGTGATCCTGTAACTGATCATGCACTGATCATGTAACTGAGCAAGCACCGATCATGTACCTATCATGCATTGATCACTTGGCTATCATGCACTGATCACGTAGCTTATTATACACTGATAACCTGACTGCACATGCACTGATCACGTGGCTGATCATACAGTGATCACGTAGCTGACCATGCACTGATCACGTGGCAGATCATGCACTAATCATCTTGTTGATCATGCACTGGTCAGGTGGCTATAATGCACTGATTACGTGCCTGATCATGCACTGATCACGTAGCTATCATGCACTGATCACATGGCTATCATGCACTGATCCCATGGCTGATCATGCACTGATCACGTGGCTGATCATGCACTGATCATGTAAAGGGAGGCAATGATCACTTTGCTATCATGCACTGATCACGTGGCTGATCAAGCACTGATCATGTAACTGAGCATGCACCGATCACGTAGCTATCATGCATTGATCACTTAGCTATCATGCATTGATCAGGTACGTGGCTTATCATACACTTATCACGTGACTGCACATGCACTGATCACGAGGCTTTTCATACAGTGATCACGTGGTTGATCATGCACTGATCACGTGGCTGATCATGCACTAATCATGTTGCTGATCATGCACTTGTCAGGTGGCTATCATGCACTGATTACCTGGCTAATCATGCACTGATCACTTAGCTATCATGCACTGATCACGTGACTGATCATGCACTAACCACGTTGCGCATCATGCACTAATCACGTGGCTGATCATACACTGATCACGTGGCTGTTCTTGCACTGATCACGTGGCTGATCATACACTGATCACATTACTGATTATTCACTGATCACGTGCCTTATCATGCACTGATCACGTGGCTGATCATGTACTCATCACAAAGCTGATCATACACTGATCACGTGACTGTGAATGCACTTATCACGTGGCTGATCATGCACTGACCACGTGGCTGATCATGCACTGATCACGTGCCTGATCATACACTAATCTCGTGGCTGATCATGCACTGATCACGTGACTGATCCTTCTCTGATAACGAAGCTGATCATACACTGATCACGTGACTGATCATGCACAGATCACGTGGCTATCATGCACTGATCACTTGATTGTGCATGCAATAATCACGTGGATGATAATTCACTTATCACGTGGCTGATCATGCACTAATCACATGGCTGATCATGAACTGATCACGTGACTTAGCATGCAGTGATCTCGTGTCTGAATGGTGCTGATCATGTGACTGATCATGAACAGATCACGTGGCTATCATGCTCTGATGATATGCCTCAGGAGGCAATAACCAAAGAGCTGAGCAGGCAGGAATCACGCAATCAGCAGGCAATAATCATGGACCTCAGCTGTGATGAATCATGCTGCTCAGCTGGGAATCATCAAGCAGGTGAATAGGCAGGAATCAGACGGCTCAGCTGGCAATTGTCAAGCAGATGAGCAGGCAGGAATCACGCAGCTCAGCTGGCAATTGTCAAGCAGCTCAGCAGACATGAATCACGCAGCACAGTAGGCCCTGGTCATGTGACTCAGCAGGCACTGTTCACGTGGCTGGTCATACACTGAATACTTAGCTATCATGCATTAATCACATGGCTATCATGCACTGATCCCGTGTCTGATCATGCACTGGTCACGTGAATGTTCATGCACTGATCAAGTGGCTATCGTGAACTGATCACATCTCTGATCATACACTGATTATGTGACTGATTATCCACTGATCACGTGCCTGATCATGCACTGATCACGTGGCTGATCATTCACTGATCACGTGACTGATCATGCACTGATCACGTGGCTGAATATGCACTGATCACAAAGCTGATCATACACTGACCACGGGACTGTGCATGCACTGATCTCATTGCTGATCATGCACTGATCACGTGGCTGATCATACTCTGATCACGTGGCTGAACATGCACTGATCAGGTGGCTGATCATACTCTGATCACGAAGCTGATCATACACTTATCACGTGACTGCATGCACTGATCACTTGACTGTGCATGCACTGATCACGTGGCTGATCATGCACTGATCACGTGACTGTGCATGCACTGATCACATGGCTGATCATGCACTGATCACGTGGCTGATCATGCGCTGACAACCTGGCTATCATACACTGATCACATGACTGATCATGCACTCTTCACGTGCCTGATCATACACTGAAAACCTGGCTGATCATGCACTGATCACAAAGCTGACCATACACTCAACACGTGACCGTGAATGCACTGTTCACGTGGCAGATCATGCACTGATCATGTGGGTGATCATGCACTGATCACGTGGCTGATCATGCACTGATCACGTGACTGATCATGCACTAACCACGTTGCGGATCATGCAGTAATCACGTGGCTGATCATACACTGATCACGTGGCTGTTCCTGCACTGATCACGTGGCTGATCATACACTGACACATTACTGATTATTCACTGATCACGTGCCTGATCATGCACTGATCACGTGGCTGATCATGCACTGATCACGAAGCTGATCATACACTCAACACGTGACCGTGAATGCACTGATCACGTGGCAGATCAAGCACTGATCATGTGGGTGATCATGCACTGATCACGTGGCTGATCATGCACTGATCACGTGGCAGACCATGCACTAATCATGTTGCTGATCATGCACTGGTCAGGTGGCTATAGTGCACTGATCACGTGTCTGATCATGCACTGATCACGTGGCTGATCATTCACTGATCACGTGACTGATCATGCACTGATCACGTGGCTGAATATGCACTGATCACAAAGCTGATCATACACTGGCCACGGGACTCTGCATGCACTGATCTCATTGCTGATCATGCACTGATCACGTGGCTGATCATACTCTGATCATGTGGCTGAACATGCACTGATCAGGTGGCTGATCATACTCTGATCACGAAGCTGATCATACACTTATCACGTGACTGCATGCACTGATCACTTGACTGTGCATGCACTGATCACGTGGCTGATCATGCACTGATCACGTGACTGTGCATGCACTGATCACATGGCTGATCATGCACTGATCACGTGGCTGATCATGCGCTGACAACCTGGCTATCATACACTGATCACATGACTGATCATGCACTCTTCTCGTGCCTGATCATACACTGAAAACCTGGCTGATGATGCACTGATCACAAAGCTGATCATACACGCAACACGTGACCGTGAATGCACTGTTCACGTGGCAGATCATGCACTGATCATGTGGGTGATCATGCACTGATCACATGGCTGATCATACACTGATCACATTACTGATTATTCACTGATCACGTGCCTGATCATGCACTGATCACGTGAATGACCATGCACTAACCATGTTGCGGATCATGCAGTAATCACGTGGCTGATCATACACTGATCACGTGGCTGTTCATGCACTGATCACGTGGCTGATCATACACTGATCACATTACTGATTATTCACTGATCACGTGCCTGATCATGCACTGATCACGTGGCTGATCATGCACTGATCACGAAGCTGATCATACACTCAACACGTGACCGTGAATGCACTGATCACGTGGCAGATCAAGCACTGAACATGTGGGTGATCATGCACTGATCACGTGGCTGATCATGCACTGATCACTTGGCTGATCATGCGCTGATAACCTGGCTATCATACACTGACCACATGACTGATCATGCCCTCTTCACGTGCCTGATCATGCACTGAAAACGTGGCTGATTATGCACTGATCATGTGGCTGAATATGCACTGATCACAAAGCTGATCATACCCTGACACCTGGACTGTGCATGCAATGATCACATTGCTGATTATGCACTGATCAGGTGGCTGATGATACTCTGATCACGAGGCTGATCATACACTGATCACGTGACTGCATGCACTGATCACATGACTGTCCATGCACTGATCACGTGGCTGATCATGCACTGATCACGAAGCTGATCATACACTGATCATATGACTGTGCACGTACTGATCACATGGCTGACCATGCACTGATCACGTGGTTGATCATGAACTGATCAGGTGGCTGATCATACACTGATCACGACGCTGATCATACACTGATCACGTGACTGCATTCACTGATCACATGACTGTGCATGCACTGAAAATTTGGCTGATCATACACTGATAACGAAGCTGATCATACACTGAACACGTGACCATGAATGCACTGATCACGTGGCTGATCATGCACTGATCATGTGGGTGATCATGCACTGATCACGTGGCTGATCATGCACTGATCACATGTCTGATCATACACTGATCACGTGGCTGATCATGCATTAATCACGTTGCTTATCATGCACTGATCAGGTTCCTATCATGCACTGATCAGGTGGCTGATCATATACTGATCACCTGAGTGCCCATGCAGTGATCCTGTAACTGATCATGCACTGATCATGTAACTGAGCAAGCACCGATCATGTACCTATCATGCATTGATCACTTGGCTATCATACACTGATCACGTAGCTTATTATACACTGATAACCTGACTGCACATGCACTGATCACGTGGCTGATCATACAGTGATCACGTAGCTGACCATGCACTGATCACGTGGCAGATCATGCACTAATCATCTTGTTGATCATGCACTGGTCAGGTGGCTATAATGCACTGATTACGTGCCTGATCATGCACTGATCACGTAGCTATCATGCACTGATCACATGGCTATCATGCACTGATCCCATGGCTGATCATGCACTGATCACGTGGCTGATCATGCACTGATCATGTAAAGGGAGGCAATGATCACTTTGCTATCATGCACTGATCACGTGGCTGATCAAGCACTGATCATGTAACTGAGCATGCACCGATCACGTAGCTATCATGCATTGATCACTTAGCTATCATGCATTGATCAGGTACGTGGCTTATCATACACTTATCACGTGACTGCACATGCACTGATCACGAGGCTTTTCATACAGTGATCACGTGGTTGATCATGCACTGATCACGTGGCTGATCATGCACTAATCATGTTGCTGATCATGCACTTGTCAGGTGGCTATCATGCACTGATTACCTGGCTAATCATGCACTGATCACTTAGCTATCATGCACTGATCACGTGACTGATCATGCACTAACCACGTTGCGCATCATGCACTAATCACGTGGCTGATCATACACTGATCACGTGGCTGTTCTTGCACTGATCACGTGGCTGATCATACACTGATCACATTACTGATTATTCACTGATCACGTGCCTTATCATGCACTGATCACGTGGCTGATCATGTACTCATCACAAAGCTGATCATACACTGATCACGTGACTGTGAATGCACTTATCACGTGGCTGATCATGCACTGACCACGTGGCTGATCATGCACTGATCACGTGCCTGATCATACACTAATCTCGTGGCTGATCATGCACTGATCACGTGACTGATCCTTCTCTGATAACGAAGCTGATCATACACTGATCACGTGACTGATCATGCACAGATCACGTGGCTATCATGCACTGATCACTTGATTGTGCATGCAATAATCACGTGGATGATAATTCACTTATCACGTGGCTGATCATGCACTAATCACATGGCTGATCATGAACTGATCACGTGACTTAGCATGCAGTGATCTCGTGTCTGAATGGTGCTGATCATGTGACTGATCATGAACAGATCACGTGGCTATCATGCTCTGATGATATGCCTCAGGAGGCAATAACCAAAGAGCTGAGCAGGCAGGAATCACGCAATCAGCAGGCAATAATCATGGACCTCAGCTGTGATGAATCATGCTGCTCAGCTGGGAATCATCAAGCAGGTGAATAGGCAGGAATCAGACGGCTCAGCTGGCAATTGTCAAGCAGATGAGCAGGCAGGAATCACGCAGCTCAGCTGGCAATTGTCAAGCAGCTCAGCAGACATGAATCACGCAGCACAGTAGGCCCTGGTCATGTGACTCAGCAGGCACTGTTCACGTGGCTGGTCATACACTGAATACTTAGCTATCATGCATTAATCACATGGCTATCATGCACTGATCCCGTGTCTGATCATGCACTGGTCACGTGAATGTTCATGCACTGATCAAGTGGCTATCGTGAACTGATCACATCTCTGATCATACACTGATTATGTGACTGATTATCCACTGATCACGTGCCTGATCATGCACTGATCACGTGGCTGATCATTCACTGATCACGTGACTGATCATGCACTGATCACGTGGCTGAATATGCACTGATCACAAAGCTGATCATACACTGACCACGGGACTGTGCATGCACTGATCTCATTGCTGATCATGCACTGATCACGTGGCTGATCATACTCTGATCACGTGGCTGAACATGCACTGATCAGGTGGCTGATCATACTCTGATCACGAAGCTGATCATACACTTATCACGTGACTGCATGCACTGATCACTTGACTGTGCATGCACTGATCACGTGGCTGATCATGCACTGATCACGTGACTGTGCATGCACTGATCACATGGCTGATCATGCACTGACCACGTGGCTGATCATGCGCTGACAACCTGGCTATCATACACTGATCACATGACTGATCATGCACTCTTCACGTGCCTGATCATACACTGAAAACCTGGCTGATCATGCACTGATCACAAAGCTGACCATACACTCAACACGTGACCGTGAATGCACTGTTCACGTGGCAGATCATGCACTGATCATGTGGGTGATCATGCACTGATCACGTGGCTGATCATGCACTGATCACGTGACTGATCATGCACTAACCACGTTGCGGGTCATGCAGTAATCACATGGCTGATCATACACTGATCACGTGGCTGTTCCTGCACTGATCACGTGGCTGATCATACACTGACACATTACTGATTATTCACTGATCACGTGCCTGATCATGCACTGATCACGTGGCTGATCATGCACTGATCACGAAGCTGATCATACACTCAACACGTGACCGTGAATGCACTGATCACGTGGCAGATCAAGCACTGATCATGTGGGTGATCATGCACTGATCACGTGGCTGATCATGCACTGATCACGTGGCAGACCATGCACTAATCATGTTGCTGATCATGCACTGGTCAGGTGGCTATAGTGCACTGATCACGTGTCTGATCATGCACTGATCACGTGGCTGATCATTCACTGATCACGTGACTGATCATGCACTGATCACGTGGCTGAATATGCACTGATCACAAAGCTGATCATACACTGGCCACGGGACTCTGCATGCACTGATCTCATTGCTGATCATGCACTGATCACGTGGCTGATCATACTCTGATCATGTGGCTGAACATGCACTGATCAGGTGGCTGATCATACTCTGATCACGAAGCTGATCATACACTTATCACGTGACTGCATGCACTGATCACTTGACTGTGCATGCACTGATCACGTGGCTGATCATGCACTGATCACGTGACTGTGCATGCACTGATCACATGGCTGATCATGCACTGATCACGTGGCTGATCATGCGCTGACAACCTGGCTATCATACACTGATCACATGACTGATCATGCACTCTTCTCGTGCCTGATCATACACTGAAAACCTGGCTGATGATGCACTGATCACAAAGCTGATCATACACGCAACACGTGACCGTGAATGCACTGTTCACGTGGCAGATCATGCACTGATCATGTGGGTGATCATGCACTGATCACATGGCTGATCATACACTGATCACATTACTGATTATTCACTGATCACGTGCATGATCAGGCACTGATCACGTGAATGACCATGCACTAACCATGTTGCGGATCATGCAGTAATCACGTGGCTGATCATACACTGATCACGTGGCTGTTCATGCACTGATCACGTGGCTGATCATACACTGATCACATTACTGATCATTCACTGATCACGTGCCTGATCATGCACTGATCACGTGGCAGATCAAGCACTGAACATGTGGGTGATCATGCACTGATCACGTGGCTGATCATGCACTGATCACTTGGCTGATCATGCGCTGACAACCTGGCTATCATACACTGACCACATGACTGATCATGCCCTCTTCACGTGCCTGATCATGCACTGAAAACGTGGCTGATTATGCACTGATCATGTGGCTGAATATGCACTGATCACAAAGCTGATCATACCCTGACACCTGGACTGTGCATGCAATGATCACATTGCTGATTATGCACTGATCAGGTGGCTGATGATACTCTGATCACGAGGCTGATCATTCACTGATCACGTGACTGCATGCACTGATCACATGACTGTCCATGCACTGATCACGTGGCTGATCATGCACTGATCACGAAGCTGATCATACACTGATCATATGACTGTGCACGTACTGATCACATGGCTGACCATGCACTGATCACGTGGTTGTTCATGAACTGATCAGGTGGCTGATCATACACTGATCACGACGCTGATCATACACTGATCACGTGACTGCATTCACTGATCACATGACTGTGCATGCACTGAAAATTTGGCTGATCATACACTGATAACGAAGCTGATCATACACTGAACACGTGACCATGAATGCACTGATCACGTGGCTGATCATGCACTGATCATGTGGGTGATCATGCACTGATCACATGTCTGATCATACACTGATCACGTGGCTGATCATGCATTAATCACGTTGCTTATCATGCACTGATCAGGTTCCTATCATGCACTGATCAGGTGGCTGATCATATACTGATCACCTGAGTGCCCATGCAGTGATCCTGTAACTGATCATGCACTGATCATGTAACTGAGCAAGCACCGATCATGTACCTATCATGCATTGATCACTTGGCTATCATACACTGATCACGTAGCTTATTATACACTGATAACCTGACTGCACATGCACTGATCACGTGGCTGATCATACAGTGATCACGTAGCTGACCATGCACTGATCACGTGGCAGATCATGCACTAATCATCTTGTTGATCATGCACTGGTCAGGTGGCTATAATGCACTGATTACGTGCCTGATCATGCACTGATCACGTAGCTATCATGCACTGATCACATGGCTATCATGCACTGATCCCATGGCTGATCATGCACTGATCACGTGGCTGATCATGCACTGATCATGTAAAGGGAGGCAATGATCACTTTGCTATCATGCACTGATCACGTGGCTGATCAAGCACTGATCATGTAACTGAGCATGCACCGATCACGTAGCTATCATGCATTGATCACTTAGCTATCATGCATTGATCAGGTACGTGGCTTATCATACACTTATCACGTGACTGCACATGCACTGATCACGAGGCTTTTCATACAGTGATCACGTGGTTGATCATGCACTGATCACGTGGCTGATCATGCACTAATCATGTTGCTGATCATGCACTTGTCAGGTGGCTATCATGCACTGATTACCTGGCTAATCATGCACTGATCACTTAGCTATCATGCACTGATCACGTGACTGATCATGCACTAACCACGTTGCGCATCATGCACTAATCACGTGGCTGATCATACACTGATCACGTGGCTGTTCTTGCACTGATCACGTGGCTGATCATACACTGATCACATTACTGATTATTCACTGATCACGTGCCTTATCATGCACTGATCACGTGGCTGATCATGTACTCATCACAAAGCTGATCATACACTGATCACGTGACTGTGAATGCACTTATCACGTGGCTGATCATGCACTGACCACGTGGCTGATCATGCACTGATCACGTGCCTGATCATACACTAATCTCGTGGCTGATCATGCACTGATCACGTGACTGATCCTTCTCTGATAACGAAGCTGATCATACACTGATCACGTGACTGATCATGCACAGATCACGTGGCTATCATGCACTGATCACTTGATTGTGCATGCAATAATCACGTGGATGATAATTCACTTATCACGTGGCTGATCATGCACTAATCACATGGCTGATCATGAACTGATCACGTGACTTAGCATGCAGTGATCTCGTGTCTGAATGGTGCTGATCATGTGACTGATCATGAACAGATCACGTGGCTATCATGCTCTGATGATGTGCCTCAGGAGGCAATAACCAAAGAGCTGAGCAGGCAGGAATCACGCAATCAGCAGGCAATAATCATGGACCTCAGCTGTGATGAATCATGCTGCTCAGCTGGGAATCATCAAGCAGGTGAATAGGCAGGAATCAGACGGCTCAGCTGGCAATTGTCAAGCAGATGAGCAGGCAGGAATCACGCAGCTCAGCTGGCAATTGTCAAGCAGCTCAGCAGACATGAATCACGCAGCACAGTAGGCCCTGGTCATGTGACTCAGCAGGCACTGTTCACGTGGCTGGTCATACACTGAATACTTAGCTATCATGCATTAATCACATGGCTATCATGCACTGATCCCGTGTCTGATCATGCACTGGTCACGTGAATGTTCATGCACTGATCAAGTGGCTATCGTGAACTGATCACATCTCTGATCATACACTGATTATGTGACTGATTATCCACTGATCACGTGCCTGATCATGCACTGATCACGTGGCTGATCATTCACTGATCACGTGACTGATCATGCACTGATCACGTGGCTGAATATGCACTGATCACAAAGCTGATCATACACTGACCACGGGACTGTGCATGTACTGATCTCATTGCTGATCATGCACTGATCACGTGGCTGATCATACTCTGATCACGTGGCTGAACATGCACTGATCAGGTGGCTGATCATACTCTGATCACGAAGCTGATCATACACTTATCACGTGACTGCATGCACTGATCACTTGACTGTGCATGCACTGATCACGTGGCTGATCATGCACTGATCACGTGACTGTGCATGCACTGATCACATGGCTGATCATGCACTGACCACGTGGCTGATCATGCGCTGACAACCTGGCTATCATACACTGATCACATGACTGATCATGCACTCTTCACGTGCCTGATCATACACTGAAAACCTGGCTGATCATGCACTGATCACAAAGCTGACCATACACTCAACACGTGACCGTGAATGCACTGTTCACGTGGCAGATCATGCACTGATCATGTGGGTGATCATGCACTGATCACGTGGCTGATCATGCACTGATCACGTGACTGATCATGCACTAACCACGTTGCGGGTCATGCAGTAATCACATGGCTGATCATACACTGATCACGTGGCTGTTCCTGCACTGATCACGTGGCTGATCATACACTGACACATTACTGATTATTCACTGATCACGTGCCTGATCATGCACTGATCACGTGGCTGATCATGCACTGATCACGAAGCTGATCATACACTCAACACGTGACCGTGAATGCACTGATCACGTGGCAGATCAAGCACTGATCATGTGGGTGATCATGCACTGATCACGTGGCTGATCATGCACTGATCACGTGGCAGACCATGCACTAATCATGTTGCTGATCATGCACTGGTCAGGTGGCTATAGTGCACTGATCACGTGTCTGATCATGCACTGATCACGTGGCTGATCATTCACTGATCACGTGACTGATCATGCACTGATCACGTGGCTGAATATGCACTGATCACAAAGCTGATCATACACTGGCCACGGGACTCTGCATGCACTGATCTCATTGCTGATCATGCACTGATCACGTGGCTGATCATACTCTGATCATGTGGCTGAACATGCACTGATCAGGTGGCTGATCATACTCTGATCACGAAGCTGATCATACACTTATCACGTGACTGCATGCACTGATCACTTGACTGTGCATGCACTGATCACGTGGCTGATCATGCACTGATCACGTGACTGTGCATGCACTGATCACATGGCTGATCATGCACTGATCACGTGGCTGCTCATGCGCTGACAACCTGGCTATCATACACTGATCACATGACTGATCATGCACTCTTCTCGTGCCTGATCATACACTGAAAACCTGGCTGATGATGCACTGATCACAAAGCTGATCATACACGCAACACGTGACCGTGAATGCACTGTTCACGTGGCAGATCATGCACTGATCATGTGGGTGATCATGCACTGATCACATGGCTGATCATACACTGATCACATTACTGATTATTCACTGATCACGTGCATGATCAGGCACTGATCACGTGAATGACCATGCACTAACCATGTTGCGGATCATGCAGTAATCACGTGGCTGATCATACACTGATCACGTGGCTGTTCATGCACTGATCACGTGGCTGATCATACACTGATCACATTACTGATCATTCACTGATCACGTGCCTGATCATGCACTGATCACGTGGCAGATCAAGCACTGAACATGTGGGTGATCATGCACTGATCACGTGGCTGATCATGCACTGATCACTTGGCTGATCATGCGCTGACAACCTGGCTATCATACACTGACCACATGACTGATCATGCCCTCTTCACGTGCCTGATCATGCACTGAAAACGTGGCTGATTATGCACTGATCATGTGGCTGAATATGCACTGATCACAAAGCTGATCATACCCTGACACCTGGACTGTGCATGCAATGATCACATTGCTGATTATGCACTGATCAGGTGGCTGATGATACTCTGATCACGAGGCTGATCATTCACTGATCACGTGACTGCATGCACTGATCACATGACTGTCCATGCACTGATCACGTGGCTGATCATGCACTGATCACGAAGCTGATCATACACTGATCATATGACTGTGCACGTACTGATCACATGGCTGACCATGCACTGATCACGTGGTTGTTCATGAACTGATCAGGTGGCTGATCATACACTGATCACGACGCTGATCATACACTGATCACGTGACTGCATTCACTGATCACATGACTGTGCATGCACTGAAAATTTGGCTGATCATACACTGATAACGAAGCTGATCATACACTGAACACGTGACCATGAATGCACTGATCACGTGGCTGATCATGCACTGATCATGTGGGTGATCATGCACTGATCACATGTCTGATCATACACTGATCACGTGGCTGATCATGCATTAATCACGTTGCTTATCATGCACTGATCAGGTTCCTATCATGCACTGATCAGGTGGCTGATCATATACTGATCACCTGAGTGCCCATGCAGTGATCCTGTAACTGATCATGCACTGATCATGTAACTGAGCAAGCACCGATCATGTACCTATCATGCATTGATCACTTGGCTATCATACACTGATCACGTAGCTTATTATACACTGATAACCTGACTGCACATGCACTGATCACGTGGCTGATCATACAGTGATCACGTAGCTGACCATGCACTGATCACGTGGCAGATCATGCACTAATCATCTTGTTGATCATGCACTGGTCAGGTGGCTATAATGCACTGATTACGTGCCTGATCATGCACTGATCACGTAGCTATCATGCACTGATCACATGGCTATCATGCACTGATCCCATGGCTGATCATGCACTGATCACGTGGCTGATCATGCACTGATCATGTAAAGGGAGGCAATGATCACTTTGCTATCATGCACTGATCACGTGGCTGATCAAGCACTGATCATGTAACTGAGCATGCACCGATCACGTAGCTATCATGCATTGATCACTTAGCTATCATGCATTGATCAGGTACGTGGCTTATCATACACTTATCACGTGACTGCACATGCACTGATCACGAGGCTTTTCATACAGTGATCACGTGGTTGATCATGCACTGATCACGTGGCTGATCATGCACTAATCATGTTGCTGATCATGCACTTGTCAGGTGGCTATCATGCACTGATTACCTGGCTAATCATGCACTGATCACTTAGCTATCATGCACTGATCACGTGACTGATCATGCACTAACCACGTTGCGCATCATGCACTAATCACGTGGCTGATCATACACTGATCACGTGGCTGTTCTTGCACTGATCACGTGGCTGATCATACACTGATCACATTACTGATTATTCACTGATCACGTGCCTTATCATGCACTGATCACGTGGCTGATCATGTACTCATCACAAAGCTGATCATACACTAATCACGTGACTGTGAATGCACTTATCACGTGGCTGATCATGCACTGACCACGGGGCTGATCATGCACTGATCACGTGCCTGATCATACACTAATCTCGTGGCTGATCATGCACTGATCACGTGACTGATCCTTCTCTGATAACGAAGCTGATCATACACTGATCACGTGACTGATCATGCACAGATCACGTGGCTATCATGCACTGATCACTTGATTGTGCATGCAATAATCACGTGGATGATAATTCACTTATCACGTGGCTGATCATGCACTAATCACATGGCTGATCATGAACTGATCACGTGACTTAGCATGCAGTGATCTCGTGTCTGAATGGTGCTGATCATGTGACTGATCATGAACAGATCACGTGGCTATCATGCTCTGATGATGTGCCTCAGGAGGCAATAACCAAAGAGCTGAGCAGGCAGGAATCACGCAATCAGCAGGCAATAATCATGGACCTCAGCTGTGATGAATCATGCTGCTCAGCTGGGAATCATCAAGCAGGTGAATAGGCAGGAATCAGACGGCTCAGCTGGCAATTGTCAAGCAGATGAGCAGGCAGGAATCACGCAGCTCAGCTGGCAATTGTCAAGCAGCTCAGCAGACATGAATCACGCAGCACAGTAGGCCCTGGTCATGTGACTCAGCAGGCACTGTTCACGTGGCTGGTCATACACTGAATACTTAGCTATCATGCATTAATCCCATGGCTATCATGCACTGATCCCGTGTCTGATCATGCACTGGTCACGTGAATGTTCATGCACTGATCAAGTGGCTATCATGAACTGATCACGTCTCTGATCATACACTGATTATGTGACTGATTATCCACTGATCACGTGCCTGATCATGCACTGATCACGTGGCTGATCATTCACTGATCACGTGACTGATCATGCACTGATCACGTGGCTGAATATGCACTGATCACAAAGCTGATCATACACTGACCACGGGACTGTGCATGCACTGATCTCATTGCTGATCATGCACTGATCACGTGGCTGATCATACTCTGATCACGTGGCTGAACATGCACTGATCAGGTGGCTGATCATACTCTGATCACGAAGCTGATCATACACTTATCACGTGACTGCATGCACTGATCACTTGACTGTGCATGCACTGATCACGTGGCTGATCATGCACTGATCACGTGACTGTGCATGCACTGATCACATGGCTGATCATGCACTGACCACGTGGCTGATCATGCGCTGACAACCTGGCTATCATACACTGATCACATGACTGATCATGCACTCTTCACGTGCCTGATCATACACTGAAAACCTGGCTGATCATGCACTGATCACAAAGCTGACCATACACTCAACACGTGACCGTGAATGCACTGTTCACGTGGCAGATCATGCACTGATCATGTGGGTGATCATGCACTGATCACGTGGCTGATCATGCACTGATCACGTGACTGATCATGCACTAACCACGTTGCGGGTCATGCAGTAATCACATGGCTGATCATACACTGATCACGTGGCTGTTCCTGCACTGATCACGTGGCTGATCATACACTGACACCTTACTGATTATTCACTGATCACGTGCCTGATCATGCACTGATCACGTGGCTGATCATGCACTGATCACGAAGCTGATCATACACTCAACACGTGACCGTGAATGCACTGATCACGTGGCAGATCAAGCACTGATCATGTGGGTGATCATGCACTGATCACGTGGCTGATCATGCACTGATCACGTGGCAGACCATGCACTAATCATATTGCTGATCATGCACTGGTCAGGTGGCTATAGTGCACTGATCACGTGTCTGATCATGCACTGATCACGTGGCTGATCATTCACTGATCACGTGACTGATCATGCACTGATCACGTGGCTGAATATGCACTGATCACAAAGCTGATCATACACTGGCCACGGGACTCTGCATGCACTGATCTCATTGCTGATCATGCACTGATCACGTGGCTGATCATACTCTGATCATGTGGCTGAACATGCACTGATCAGGTGGCTGATCATACTCTGATCACGAAGCTGATCATACACTTATCACGTGACTGCATGCACTGATCACTTGACTGTGCATGCACTGATCACGTGGCTGATCATGCACTGATCACGTGACTGTGCATGCACTGATCACATGGCTGATCATGCACTGATCACGTGGCTGCTCATGCGCTGACAACCTGGCTATCATACACTGATCACATGACTGATCATGCACTCTTCTCGTGCCTGATCATACACTGAAAACCTGGCTGATGATGCACTGATCACAAAGCTGATCATACACGCAACACGTGACCGTGAATGCACTGTTCACGTGGCAGATCATGCACTGATCATGTGGGTGATCATGCACTGATCACATGGCTGATCATACACTGATCACATTACTGATTATTCACTGATCACGTGCATGATCAGGCACTGATCACGTGAATGACCATGCACTAACCATGTTGCGGATCATGCAGTAATCACGTGGCTGATCATACACTGATCACGTGGCTGTTCATGCACTGATCACGTGGCTGATCATACACTGATCACATTACTGATCATTCACTGATCACGTGCCTGATCATGCACTGATCACGTGGCAGATCAAGCACTGAACATGTGGGTGATCATGCACTGATCACGTGGCTGATCATGCACTGATCACTTGGCTGATCATGCGCTGACAACCTGGCTATCATACACTGACCACATGACTGATCATGCCCTCTTCACGTGCCTGATCATGCACTGAAAACGTGGCTGATTATGCACTGATCATGTGGCTGAATATGCACTGATCACAAAGCTGATCATACCCTGACACCTGGACTGTGCATGCAATGATCACATTGCTGATTATGCACTGATCAGGTGGCTGATGATACTCTGATCACGAGGCTGATCATTCACTGATCACGTGACTGCATGCACTGATCACATGACTGTCCATGCACTGATCACGTGGCTGATCATGCACTGATCACGAAGCTGATCATACACTGATCATATGACTGTGCACGTACTGATCACATGGCTGACCATGCACTGATCACGTGGTTGTTCATGAACTGATCAGGTGGCTGATCATACACTGATCACGACGCTGATCATACACTGATCACGTGACTGCATTCACTGATCACATGACTGTGCATGCACTGAAAATTTCGCTGATCATACACTGATAACGAAGCTGATCATACACTGAACACGTGACCATGAATGCACTGATCACGTGGCTGATCATGCACTGATCATGTGGGTGATCATGCACTGATCACATGTCTGATCATACACTGATCACGTGGCTGATCATGCATTAATCACGTTGCTTATCATGCACTGATCAGGTTCCTATCATGCACTGATCAGGTGGCTGATCATATACTGATCACCTGAGTGCCCATGCAGTGATCCTGTAACTGATCATGCACTGATCATGTAACTGAGCAAGCACCGATCATGTACCTATCATGCATTGATCACTTGGCTATCATACACTGATCACGTAGCTTATTATACACTGATAACCTGACTGCACATGCACTGATCACGTGGCTGATCATACAGTGATCACGTAGCTGACCATGCACTGATCACGTGGCAGATCATGCACTAATCATCTTGTTGATCATGCACTGGTCAGGTGGCTATAATGCACTGATTACGTGCCTGATCATGCACTGATCACGTAGCTATCATGCACTGATCACATGGCTATCATGCACTGATCCCATGGCTGATCATGCACTGATCACGTGGCTGATCATGCACTGATCATGTAAAGGGAGGCAATGATCACTTTGCTATCATGCACTGATCACGTGGCTGATCAAGCACTGATCATGTAACTGAGCATGCACGATCACGTAGCTATCATGCATTGATCACTTAGCTATCATGCATTGATCAGGTACGTGGCTTATCATACACTTATCACGTGACTGCACATGCACTGATCACGAGGCTTTTCATACAGTGATCACGGGGTTGATCATGCACTGATCACGTGGCTGATCATGCACTAATCATGTTGCTGATCATGCACTTGTCAGGTGGCTATCATGCACTGATTACCTGGCTAATCATGCACTGATCACTTAGCTATCATGCACTGATCACGTGACTGATCATGCACTAACCACGTTGCGCATCATGCACTAATCACGTGGCTGATCATACACTGATCACGTGGCTGTTCTTGCACTGATCACGTGGCTGATCATACACTGATCACATTACTGATTATTCACTGATCACGTGCCTTATCATGCACTGATCACGTGGCTGATCATGTACTCATCACAAAGCTGATCATACACTAATCACGTGACTGTGAATGCACTTATCACGTGGCTGATCATGCACTGACCACGGGGCTGATCATGCACTGATCACGTGCCTGATCATACACTAATCTCGTGG
Source organism: Bos indicus x Bos taurus (assembly GCF_003369695.1). Lineage (NCBI taxonomy): Eukaryota > Metazoa > Chordata > Mammalia > Artiodactyla > Bovidae > Bos > Bos indicus x Bos taurus. Next base: position 43,058 of record NW_020867758.1, read on the forward strand.
CTGATCATGCACTGATCACGTGACTGATCCTTCTCTGATAACGAAGCTGATCATACACTGATCACGTGACTGATCATGCACAGATCACGTGGCTATCATGCACTGATCACTTGATTGTGCATGCAATAATCACGTGGATGATAATTCACTTATCACGTGGCTGATCATGCACTAATCACATGGCTGATCATGAACTGATCACGTGACTTAGCATGCAGTGATCTCGTGTCTGAATGGTGCTGATCATGTGACTGATCATGAACAGATCACGTGGCTATCATGCTCTGATGATGTGCCTCAGGAGGCAATAACCAAAGAGCTGAGCAGGCAGGAATCACGCAATCAGCAGGCAATAATCATGGACCTCAGCTGTGATGAATCATGCTGCTCAGCTGGGAATCATCAAGCAGGTGAATAGGCAGGAATCAGACGGCTCAGCTGGCAATTGTCAAGCAGATGAGCAGGCAGGAATCACGCAGCTCAGCTGGCAATTGTCAAGCAGCTCAGCAGACATGAATCACGCAGCACAGTAGGCCCTGGTCATGTGACTCAGCAGGCACTGTTCACGTGGCTGGTCATACACTGAATACTTAGCTATCATGCATTAATCCCATGGCTATCATGCACTGATCCCGTGTCTGATCATGCACTGGTCACGTGAATGTTCATGCACTGATCAAGTGGCTATCGTGAACTGATCACATCTCTGATCATACACTGATTATGTGACTGATTATCCACTGATCACGTGCCTGATCATGCACTGATCACGTGGCTGATCATTCACTGATCACGGTGACTGATCATGCACTGATCACGTGGCTGAATATGCACTGATCACAAAGCTGATCATACACTGACCACGGGACTGTGCATGCACTGGATCTCATTGCTGATCATGGCACTGATCACGTGCTGATCATACTCTGATCACGTGGCTGAACATGCACTGATCAGGTGGCTGATCATACTCTGATCACGAAGCTGATCATACACTTATCACGTGACGGCATGCACTGATCACTTGACTGTGCATGCACTGATCACGTGGCT
>NW_020867759.1:0-30911 GCF_003369695.1 Bos indicus x Bos taurus
AGCTACGTGATCAGTGCATGATCAGCCATGTGATCAGTGCATGATCAGCCACGTGATCACTGTATGATCAGCCACGTGATCAGTGCATGCACAGTCAGGTGACCATTGTATGATCAGCTTCGTGATCAGTGCATGATCAGCCACGTGATCATTGCATGTTCAGCCACGGGTTCAGTGCAAGCACAGACACGTGATCAGTGTATGATCAGCTTCGTGATCAGTGCATGGCCAGCCAAGTGATCAGTGCATGATCAGGAACGTGAAGAGTGCATGATCAAGCCACGTGATCAGGGCATTATCTCCCAAGTGATCAGTGCATGATCAGCCACGTGATCCGTGCATGTGCAGTCTCGTGATCAGTGTATGATCAGGCACATGATCAGTGCATGATCAGCCAGCTGTTCAGTGCATGCACAGTCACGTGATCAGTGTATGATCTAGCTTCGTGATTAGTTCATGATCAGCCACGTGATCAGTGTATGATCAACCACGTGATCAGTGCATATCAGCCACATGACAGTGCAAGATCAGCCAAGTGATCAGGGCATGCACAGTCACGTAATCAGTGTATGATCAGCTCGTGATCAGTGCATGATGAGCCACGTGATCAGTGCATGATCAGGCACATGTTCAGTTCATTATCAGTATGTGATCAGTGTAATAATCAGACACATGATGAGTGCATGAACAGCCTCATGATCAGTGTATGATCAGCCATGTGATCAGTGCATGATAGCCATGTTATCAGTGCTTGATAGCTACGTGATCAGTGCATGGTCAGCCATGTAATCAGTGCATGATAAGCCACGTGATCACTGTATGATCAGCCACGTGATCAGTGCATGCACAGTCACGTGTCCATTGTATGATCAGCTTCGTGATCAGTGCATGATCAGCCACGTGATCATTGCATGTTCAGCCACGGGTTCAGTGCATGCACAGACACGTGATCAGTGTATGAATCAGCTTCGTGATCAGTGCATGGTCAGCCACGTGATCAGTGCATGTGCAGATTCGTGATCAGTGTATGATCAGGCACGTGATCAGTGCATGCACAGTCACGTGATCAGTGTATGATCAGCTTCATGATCAGTGCATTGTAGGCCACGTGATCAGTGCATGATCAGCCACGTGATCATTGCATGCACAGTCACGTGATCAGTGTATGGTCAGCTTCATGATCAGTGCATGATCAGCCACGTGATCAGTGCATGATAAGGCACGTCATGTGTGCATGATCAGTCACGTAATCAGTGTATGATAGCAAAGTTATCAGTGCATGATCAGCCACGTGATCAGTGCATGCAGAGTCACGTGATCAGTGTATGATCAGCTTCGTGATCAGTGCATTATCAGCCACGTGATTAGTGCATGATCAGCCACGTGATCAGTGCATGCACAGTCCCGTGATCAGTGTATGATCAGGCACGTGATCAGTTCATGATCAGCCACATGAACAGTGAATGCACAGTCACGTAATCAGTGTATGATCAGATTCGTGATCAGTGCATGTGCAGTCCCGTGATCAGTGTATGATCAGGCACGTGATCAGTGCACGGTCAGCCACATGAACAGTGCAAGATCAGCCAAGTGATCAGTGCATGCACAGTCACGTCATCAGTGTATGATGAGCTTCGTGATCAGTGCATGATGAGCCACGTGATCAGTGCATGATCAGGCACGTGTTCAGTGCATTATCAGTAATGTGATCAGTGTATGATCAGCTTCGTGATCAGTGCATTGTCAGCCACGTGATCAGTGCATTATCAGGCACGTGAAGAGTGCCTGATCTGTCACATGATCAGTGCATGATCAGCCAAGTGATCAGTGCATGATCTCCAAAGTGATCAGTGCACGATCAGCCACGTGATCAGTGCATGATCAGCCACGTGATCATTGCATGCTCAGCCACGTGATCAGTGCATGCACAGTCACGTGATCAGGGTATGATCAGCTTCGACATCATTGCATGTTCAGCCAAGTGATCAGTGCATGCACAGTCACGTAATCAGTGTATGATGAGCTTAGTGATCAGTCCATGATGAGCCACGTGATCAGTGCATGATCAGGCACGTGTTCAGTGCATTATCCGTAATGTGATCAGTGTATGATCAGACGCGTGATGAGTGCATGAACAGCCTCATGATCAGTCTATGATCAGCCGCGGGATCAGTGCATGATTCGCAACGTGATTAGTGCATGATCAGTCACGTGATCAGTGTATGATCAGCCATGTCATCAGTGCATGAAAACCCACGTGATCAGTGCATGTTCAGCCACGTGATCAGTGCACGCACAGTCACGTGATCAGTGTATGATCAGCTTCGTGATCAGTGCATGCACAGTCACGTGATCAGTGTATGATCAGCCACGTGATCAGTGCATGATCATGCACGTCAAGTGTGCATGATCAGTCACGTGATAAGTGTATGATAGCAAAGTTATCAGTGCATGATAAGCCAGGTGATCAGTGCATGATCAGCCACGTGATCAGTGCATGCACAGTCACGTGATCAGTGTATGATCAGCTTCGTGGTCAGTGCATGATCAGCCACGTGATCAGTGCGTGATCAGGCATGTGTTCAGTGCATTACCAGTAATGTGATCAGTGTATAATCAGACACATGATGAGTGCATGAACAGCCTCATGATCAGTGTAATGATCAGCCACGTGATAATTGCATGCTCAGCCACGTGATCAGTGCATGCACAGTCACGTGATCAGTGTATGATCAGCTTCGTGATCAGTGCATGCACAGTCACGTGATCAGTGTATGATCAGCGACGTGATCAGTGCATGATCAGCCACGTGATCAGTGCATGATCATGCACGTCAAGTGTGCATGATCAGTCACGTGATAAGTGTATGATAGCAAAGTTATCAGTGCCTGATAAGCCAGGTGATCAGTGCATGATCAGGCACGTGATCAGTGCATGCACAGTCACGTGATCAGTGTATGATCAGCCACGTGATCAGTGCATGATCAGCCACGTGATCAGTGCATGATCATGCACGTCAAGTGTGCATGATCAGTCACGTGATGAGTGTATGATAGCAAAGTTATCAGTGGCCTGATAAGCCAGGTGATCAGTGCATGATCAGCCACGTGATCAGTGCATGCACAGTCACGTGATCAGTGTATGATCAGCTTCGTGGTCAGTGCATGATCAGCCACGTGATCATTGCATGTTCAGGCACGTGTTCAGTGCATTATCAGTAATGTGATCAGTGTATAATCAGACACATGATGAGTGCATGAACAGCCTCATGATCAGTGTATGATCAGCCACGTGATCAGTGCATGATAGCTATGTTATCAGTGCATGATAGCTATGTGATCAGTGCATGATCAGCCATGTAATCAGTGCATGATCAGCCACGTGATCACTGTATGATCAGCCACGTGATCAGTGCATGCACAGTCAGGTGACCATTGTATGATCAGCTTCGTGATCAGTGCATGATCAGCCACGTGATCATTGCATGTTCAGCCACGGGTTCAGTGCAAGCACAGACACGTGATCAGTGCATGATCAGCTTCGTGATCAGTGCATGGTCAGCCAAGTGATCCGTGCATGATCAGGCACGTGAAGAGTGCATGATCAGCCACGTGATCAGGGCATTATCTCCCAAGTGATCAGTGCATGATCAGCCACGTGATCAGTGCATGCACAGTACCGTGATCAGTGTATGATCAGCTTCATGATCAGTGCATGATCAGCCACGTGATCCGTGCATGTGCAGTCTCGTGATCAGTGTATGATCAGGCAAATGATCAGTGCATGATCAGCCCGCTGTTCAGTGCATGCACAGTCAGGTGATCAGTGTATGATCAGCTTCGTGATTAGTTCATGATCAGCCACGTGATCAGTTTATGATCAACCACGTGATCAGTGCATGATCAGCCACAAGAACAGTGCAGGATCAGGCAAGTGATCAGTGCATGCAGAGTCACGTAATCAGTGTACGATCGGCTTCGTGATCAGGGCATGATGAGCCACGTGATCAGTGCATGATCAGGCACGTGATCAGTGCATTTTCAGTAATGTGATCTGTGTATGATCAGACACGTGATGAGTGCATGAACAGCCACATGATCAGTGTATGATCAGCCGCGTGATCAGTGCATGATCCACAACGTGATTAGTGCATGATAAGTCACGTGATCAGTGTATGATCAGCCATCTGATCAGAGCATGATCACCCACCTGATCAGTGCATGATCAGCCACGTGATCAGTGCATGCATGGTCCCATGATCAGTGTATGATTAGCTTCGTCTTCAGTGCATGATCAGCCACATGATCTGTGCATGATCATGCAAGTGAAAAGTGCATGATCACCCAAGTGATCAGTACATGATCAGCCATGTGATCAGTGCATGAACAGTCACGGGATTATTGTATGATCAGCTTCGTGATCAGTGCAGGATCAGCCACGTGATCAGTGCATGGTCAGCCACGTGATCAGTTCATTATCAGGCACGTGAAGAGGGCATGATCAGTCACGTGATCAGTGTATGATAGCAAGGTTATCAGTGCATGATCAGCCAGGTGATCAGTGCATGATCAACCACATGAGCAGTGCAGGCACAGTCACGTGATCAGTGTATGATCAGCTTCGTGATCAGTGCATGGTCAGCCACGTGATCAGTGCATGATCAGCCAGGTGATGAGTGCATGATCAGCCACGTGATCAGTGCATGTAGAGTCACGTGATCAGTGTATGATCAGCTTCGTGATCAGTGCATTATCAGCCACGTGATCAGTGCGTGATCAGTGCATGGACAGTCCCGTGATCAGTGTATGATCAGCTTCATGATAAGTGCATGATCAGCCACGTGATCAGTGCATGTGCAGTCCCGTGATCAGTGTATGATCAGGCACGTCATAAGTTCATGATCAGCCACATGAACAGTGAATGCACAGTCACGTAATCAGTGTATGATCAGCTTCGTGATCAGTGCATGTGCAGTCCCGTGATCAGTGTATGATCAGGCACGTGATCAGTGCACGGTCAGCCACATGAACAGTGCAAGATCAGCCAAGGGATCAGTGCATGCACAGTCACGTCATCAGTGTATGATGAGCTTCGTGATCAGTGCATGATGAGCCACGTGATCAGTGCATGATCAGGCACGTGTTCAGTGCATTATCAGTAATGTGATCAGTGTATGATCAGCTTCGTGATCAGTGCATGGTCAGCCACGTGATCAGTGCATTATCAGGCACGTGAAGAGTGCCTAATCAGTCACATGATCAGTGCATGATCAGCCACGTGATCAGTGCATGATCTCCAAAGTGATCAGTGCACGATCAGCCACGTGATCAGTGCATGATCAGCCACGTGATAATTGCATGCTCAGCCACGTGATCAGTGCATGCACAGTCACGTGATCAGTGTATGATCAGCTTCGTGATCAGTGCATGCACAGTCACGTGATCAGTGTATGATCAGCCACGTGATCAGTGCATGATCAGCCACGTGATCAGTGCATGATCATGCACGTCAAGTGTGCATGATCAGTCACGTGATAAGTGTATGATAGCAAAGTTATCAGTGCCTGATAAGCCAGGTGATCAGTGCATGATCAGCCACGTGATCAGTGCATGCACAGTCACGTGATCAGTGTATGATCAGCTTCGTGGTCAGTGCATGATCAGCCACGTGATCATTGCATGTTCAGGCACGTGTTCAGTGCATTATCAGTAATGTGATCAGTGTATAATCAGACACATGATGAGTGCATGAACAGCCTCATGATCAGTGTATGATCAGCCACGTGATCAGTGCATGATAGCTATGTTATCAGTGCATGATAGCTACGTGATCAGTGCATGATCAGCCATGTAATCAGTGCATGATCAGCCACGTGATCACTGTATGATCAGCCACGTGATCAGTGCATGCACAGTCAGGTGACCATTGTATGATCAGCTTCGTGATCAGTGCATGATCAGCCACGTGATCATTGCATGTTCAGCCACGGGTTCAGTGCAAGCACAGACACGTGATCAGTGTATGATCAGCTTCGTGATCAGTGCATGGTCAGCCAAGTGATCAGTGCATGATCAGGCACGTGAAGAGTGCATGATCAGCCACGTGATCAGGGCATTATCTCCCAAGTGATCAGTGCATGATCAGCCACGTGATCCGTGCATGTGCAGTCTCGTGATCAGTGTATGATCAGGCACATGATCAGTGCATGATCAGCCAGCTGTTCAGTGCATGCACAGTCACGTGATCAGTGTATGATCAGCTTCGTGATTAGTTCATGATCAGCCACGTGATCAGTGTATGATCAACCACGTGATCAGTGCATGATCAGCCACATGAACAGTGCAAGATCAGCCAAGTGATCAGTGCATGCACAGTCACGTAATCAGTGTATGATCAGCTCGTGATCAGTGCATGATGAGCCCCGTGATCAGTGCATGATCAGGCACATGTTCAGTTCATTATCAGTAATGGGATCAGTGTATAATCAGACACATGATGAGTGCATGAACAGCCTCATGATCAGTGTATGATCAGCCATGTGATCAGTGCATGATAGCCATGTTATCAGTGCATGATAGCTACGTGATCAGTGCATGGTCAGCCATGTAATCAGTGCATGATAAGCCACGTGATCACTGTATGATCAGCCACGTGATCAGTGCATGCACAGTCACGTGTCCATTGTATGATCAGCTTCGTGATCAGTGCATGATCAGCCACGTGATCATTGCATGTTCAGCCACGGGTTCAGTGCATGCACAGACACGTGATCAGTGTATGATCAGCTTCGTGATCAGTGCATGGTCAGCCACGTGATCAGTGCATGTGCAGATTCGTGATCAGTGTATGATCAGGCACGTGATCAGTGCATGCACAGTCACGTGATCAGTGTATGATCAGCTTCATGATCAGTGCATGGTAGGCCACGTGATCAGTGCATGATCAGCCACGTGATCATTGCATGCACAGTCACGTGATCAGTGTATGGTCAGCTTCATGATCAGTGCATGATCAGCCACGTGATCAGTGCATGATAAGGCACGTCAAGTGTGCATGATCAGTCACGTAATCAGTGTATGATAGCAAAGTTATCAGTGCATGATCAGCCACGTGATCAGTGCATGCAGAGTCACGTGATCAGTGTATGATCAGCTTCGTGATCAGTGCATTATCAGCCACGTGATTAGTGCATGATCAGCCACGTGATCAGTGCATGCACAGTCCCGTGATCAGTGTATGATCAGGCACGTGATCAGTTCATGATCAGCCACATGAACAGTGAATGCACAGTCACGTAATCAGTGTATGATCAGATTCGTGATCAGTGCATGTGCAGTCCCGTGATCAGTGTATGATCAGGCACGTGATCAGTGCACGGTCAGCCACATGAACAGTGCAAGATCAGCCAAGTGATCAGTGCATGCACAGTCACGTCATCAGTGTATGATGAGCTTCGTGATCAGTGCATGATGAGCCACGTGATCAGTGCATGATCAGGCAAGTGTTCAGTGCATTATCAGTAATGTGATCAGTGTATGATCAGCTTCGTGATCAGTGCATAGTCAGCCACGTGCTCAGTGCATTATCAGGCACGTGAAGAGTGCCTGATCTGTCACATGATCAGTGCATGATCAGCCACGTGATCAGTGCATGATCTCCAAAGTGATCAGTGCACGATCAGCCACGTGATCAGTGCATGATCAGCCACGTGATCATTGCATGCTCAGCCACGTGATCAGTGCATGCACAGTCACGTGATCAGGGTATGATCAGCTTCGACATCATTGCATGTTCAGCCAAGTGATCAGTGCATGCACAGTCACGTAATCAGTGTATGATGAGCTTCGTGATCAGTGCATGATGAGCCACGTGATCAGTGCATGATCAGGCACGTGTTCAGTGCATTATCAGTAATGTGATCAGTGTATGATCAGCTTCGTGATCAGTGCATGGTCAGCCACGTGATCAGTGCATTATCAGGCACGTGAAGAGTGCCTGATCAGTCACATGATCAGTGCATGATCAGCCACGTGATCAGTGCATGATCTCCAAAGTGATCAGTGCACGATCAGCCACGTGAACAGTGCATGATCAGCCACGTGATCATTGCATGCTCAGCGACGTGATCAGGGTATGATCAGCTTAATCATCATTGCATGTTCAGCCAAGTGATCAGTGAATGCACAGTCACGTAATCAGTGTATGATGAGCTTAGAGATCAGTGCATGATGAGCCACGTGATCAGTGCATGTTCAGGCACATGTTCAGTGCATTATCAGTAATGTGATCAGTGCATGATCAGGCACATGTTCAGTGCATTATCAGTAATGTGATCAGTGTATGATCAGCTTCGTGATCAGTGCATGATCAGCCACGTGATCAGTGCATGATCTCCAAAGTGATCAGTGCACGATCAGCCACGTGATCAGTGCATGATCAGCTACGTGATCATTGCATGCTCAGCCACGTGATCAGTGCATGCACAGTCACGTGATCAGGGTATGATCAGCTTCGTCATCATTGCATGTTCAGCCAAGTGATCAGTGCATGCACAGTCACGTAATCAGTGTATGATGAGCTTAGTGATCAGTGCATGATGAGCCACGTGATCAGTGCATGATCAGTCACGTGTTCAGTGCATTATCCGTAATGTGATCAGTGTATGATCAGACGCGTGATGAGTGCATGAACAGCCTCATGATCAGTCTATGATCAGCCACGGGATCAGTGCATGATTCGCAACTTGATTAGTGCATGATCAGTCACGTAATCAGTGTATGATCAGCCATGTCATCAGTGCATGATCACCCACGTGATCAGTGCATGTTCAGCCACGTGATCAGTGCATGCACAGTCACGTGATCAGTGTATGATCAGCTTCGTGATCAGTGCATGCACAGTCACGTGATCAGTGTATGATCAGCCACGTGATCAGTGCATGATCAGCCACGTGATCAGTGCATGATCAGCCACGTGATCACTGTATGATCAGCCACGTGATCAGTGCATGCACAGTCAGGTGACCATTGTATAATCAGCTTCGTGATCAGTGCATGATCAGCCACGTGATCATTGCATGTTCAGCCACGGGTTCAGTGCATGCACAGACATGTGATCAGTGTATGATCAGCTTCGTGATCAGTGCATGGTCAGCCACGTGATCAGTGCATGTGCAGATTCGTGATCAGTGTATGATCAGGCACGTGATCAGTGCATCCACAGTCATGTGATCAGTGTATGATCAGCTTCGTGATTAGTTCATGAACAGCCACGTGACCAGTGTATGATCAACCACGTGATAAGTGCATGATCAGCCACATGAACAGTGCAAGATCAGCCAAGTGATCAGTGCATGCACAGTCTCATAATCAGTGTATGATCAGCTTCGTGATCAGTGCATGATGAGCCACGTGATCAGTGCATGATCAGGCACGTGTTCAGTGCATTATCTGTAATGTGATCAGTGTATTATCAGACACGTGATGAGTGCATGAACAGCCTCATGATCAGTCTATGATCAGCCACGTCATCAGTGCATGATCCGCAACGTGATTAGTGCATGATCATTCACATGATCAGTGTATGATCAGCCATGTAATCAGTGCATTATCACCCACGTGATCAGTGCATGTTCAGCCACGTGATCAGTGCATGCAGAGTCACGTGATCAGTGTATGATCAGCTTCGTGATCAGTGCATGATCAGCCACGTGATCATTGTATGTTCAGCCACGTGATTAGTGCATGCACAGTCACGTGATCAGTGCATGATCAGCTTCGTGATCAGTGCATGGTCAGCCACGTGATCAGTGCATGCACAGTCACGTGATCAGTGCATGATCAGCTTCGTGATCAGTGCATAATCAGCCACGTGATCAGTGCATGATCTCCAAAGTGATCAGTCCATGATCAGCCACGTGATCAGTGCATGATCAACCACGTGATCACTGCATGTTCAGCCACATGGTCAGTGCATACACAGTCACGTAATCAGTGTATGATCAGCTTCGTGATCAGTGCATGGTCAGCCACGTGGTCAGTGCATGATCAGGCACGTCAAGTGTGCATGATCAATCACGTGATCAGTGTATGATGAGCTTCGTGATCAGTGCATGATCAGCCACGTGATCAGTGCATGATCAGCCACGTGATCAGTGCATGCACAGTCCCGTGATCAGTATATGATCAGCTTCATGATCAGTGCATGTGCAGTCGTGATCAGTGTATGATCGGGCACGTGATCAGTGCATGATCAGCCATGTGATCAGTGCATGCACAGTCAGATGATCAGTGTATGATCAGCTTCGTGATTAGTTCATGATCAGCCACGTGATCAGTTTATGATCAACCACGTGATCAGTGCATGATCAGCCACAAGAACAGTGCAGGATCAGGCAAGTGATCAGTGCATGCAGAGTCACGTAATCAGTGTACGATCGGCTTCGTGATCAGGGCATGATGAGCCACGTGATCAGTGCATGATCAGGCACGTGATCAGTGCATTTTCAGTAATGTGATCTGTGTATGATCAGACACGTGATGAGTGCATGAACAGCCACATGATCAGTGTATGATCAGCCGCGTGATCAGTGCATGATCCACAACGTGATTAGTGCATGATAAGTCACGTGATCAGTGTATGATCAGCTTCGTGATCAGTGCATGGTCAGCCACGTGATCAGTGCATGATCAGCCAGGTGATGAGTGCATGATCAGCCACGTGATCAGTGCATGCAGAGTCACGTGATCAGTGTATGATCAGCTTCGTGATCAGTGCATTATCAGCCACGTGATTAGTGCATGATCAGCCACGTGATCAGTGCATGCACAGTCCCGTGATCAGTGTATGATCAGGCACGTGATCAGTTCATGATCAGCCACATGAACAGTGAATGCACAGTCACGTAATCAGTGTATGATCAGATTCGTGATCAGTGCATGTGCAGTCCCGTGATCAGTGTATGATCAGGCACGTGATCAGTGCACGGTCAGCCACATGAACAGTGCAAGATCAGCCCAAGTGATAGTGCATGCACAGTCACGTCATCAGTGTATGATGAGCTTTGTGATCAGTGCATGATGAGCCACGTATCAGTTGGCATGATCAGGCACGTGTTCAGTGCATTATTCATAATGTGATCAGTGTATGATCAGCTTCGTGATCAGTGCATGGTCAGCACGTGCTCAGTGGGCATTATCAAGGCACGTGAAGAGTGCCTGATCTGGTCACATGATCAGTGCATGATCAGCCATTGGTGTTGGATCAAGTGCATATCTCAAAGTGATCAGTGCAACGATCAAGCCACGTGTCAGTGCATGAATCAGCCACGTGATCATTGCCAAGCTCAGCCACGTATCAGTGCAATGCACAGTCACGTGATCAGGGTATGGATCAGCTTCGACATCATTGCATGTTTCAGCCAAGTGATCAGTGCATGCACAGTCACACGTAATCAGTGTATGGATGAGCTTCGTGATCAGTGCATGATGAGCCACGTGATCAGTGCATGATCAGGCACGTGTTCAGTGCATTATCCGTAATGTGATCAGTGTATGATCAGACGCGTGATGAGTGCATGAACAGCCTCATGATCAGTCTATGATCAGCCACGGGATCAGTGCATGATTCGCAACTTGATTAGTGCATGATCAGTCACGTAATCAGTGTATGATCAGCCATGTCATCAGTGCATGATCACCCACGTGATCAGTGCATGTTCAGCCACGTGATCAGTGCATGCACAGTCACGTGATCAGTGTATGATCAGCTTCGTGATCAGTGCATGCACAGTCACGTGATCAGTGTATGATCAGCCACGTGATCAGTGCATGATCAGCCACGTGATCAGTGCATGATCAGCCACGTGATCACTGTATGATCAGCCACGTGATCAGTGCATGCACAGTCAGGTGACCATTGTATAATCAGCTTCGTGATCAGTGCATGATCAGCCACGTGATCATTGCATGTTCAGCCACGGGTTCAGTGCATGCACAGACATGTGATCAGTGTATGATCAGCTTCGTGATCAGTGCATGGTCAGCCACGTGATCAGTGCATGTGCAGATTCGTGATCAGTGTATGATCAGGCACGTGATCAGTGCATCCACAGTCATGTGATCAGTGTATGATCAGCTTCGTGATTAGTTCATGAACAGCCACGTGACCAGTGTATGATCAACCACGTGATAAGTGCATGATCAGCCACATGAACAGTGCAAGATCAGCCAAGTGATCAGTGCATGCACAGTCTCATAATCAGTGTATGATCAGCTTCGTGATCAGTGCATGATGAGCCACGTGATCAGTGCATGATCAGGCACGTGTTCAGTGCATTATCTGTAATGTGATCAGTGTATTATCAGACACGTGATGAGTGCATGAACAGCCTCATGATCAGTCTATGATCAGCCACGTCATCAGTGCATGATCCGCAACGTGATTAGTGCATGATCATTCACATGATCAGTGTATGATCAGCCATGTAATCAGTGCATTATCACCCACGTGATCAGTGCATGTTCAGCCACGTGATCAGTGCATGCAGAGTCACGTGATCAGTGTATGATCAGCTTCGTGATCAGTGCATGATCAGCCACGTGATCATTGTATGTTCAGCCACGTGATTAGTGCATGCACAGTCACGTGATCAGTGCATGATCAGCTTCGTGATCAGTGCATGGTCAGCCACGTGATCAGTGCATGCACAGTCACGTGATCAGTGCATGATCAGCTTCGTGATCAGTGCATAATCAGCCACGTGATCAGTGCATGATCTCCAAAGTGATCAGTCCATGATCAGCCACGTGATCAGTGCATGATCAACCACGTGATCACTGCATGTTCAGCCACATGGTCAGTGCATACACAGTCACGTAATCAGTGTATGATCAGCTTCGTGATCAGTGCATGGTCAGCCACGTGGTCAGTGCATGATCAGGCACGTCAAGTGTGCATGATCAATCACGTGATCAGTGTATGATGAGCTTCGTGATCAGTGCATGATCAGCCACGTGATCAGTGCATGATCAGCCACGTGATCAGTGCATGCACAGTCCCGTGATCAGTATATGATCAGCTTCATGATCAGTGCATGTGCAGTCGTGATCAGTGTATGATCGGGCACGTGATCAGTGCATGATCAGCCATGTGATCAGTGCATGCACAGTCAGATGATCAGTGTATGATCAGCTTCGTGATTAGTTCATGATCAGCCACGTGATCAGTTTATGATCAACCACGTGATCAGTGCATGATCAGCCACAAGAACAGTGCAGGATCAGGCAAGTGATCAGTGCATGCAGAGTCACGTAATCAGTGTACGATCGGCTTCGTGATCAGGGCATGATGAGCCACGTGATCAGTGCATGATCAGGCACGTGATCAGTGCATTTTCAGTAATGTGATCTGTGTATGATCAGACACGTGATGAGTGCATGAACAGCCACATGATCAGTGTATGATCAGCCGCGTGATCAGTGCATGATCCACAACGTGATTAGTGCATGATAAGTCACGTGATCAGTGTATGATCAGCTTCGTGATCAGTGCATGGTCAGCCACGTGATCAGTGCATGATCAGCCAGGTGATGAGTGCATGATCAGCCACGTGATCAGTGCATGCAGAGTCACGTGATCAGTGTATGATCAGCTTCGTGATCAGTGCATTATCAGCCACGTGATTAGTGCATGATCAGCCACGTGATCAGTGCATGCACAGTCCCGTGATCAGTGTATGATCAGGCACGTGATCAGTTCATGATCAGCCACATGAACAGTGAATGCACAGTCACGTAATCAGTGTATGATCAGATTCGTGATCAGTGCATGTGCAGTCCCGTGATCAGTGTATGATCAGGCACGTGATCAGTGCACGGTCAGCCACATGAACAGTGCAAGATCAGCCAAGTGATCAGTGCATGCACAGTCACGTCATCAGTGTATGATGAGCTTCGTGATCAGTGCATGATGAGCCACGTGATCAGTGCATGATCAGGCACGTGTTCAGTGCATTATCAGTAATGTGATCAGTGTATGATCAGCTTCGTGATCAGTGCATGGTCAGCCACGTGCTCAGTGCATTATCAGGCACGTGAAGAGTGCCTGATCTGTCACATGATCAGTGCATGATCAGCCACGTGATCAGTGCATGATCTCCAAAGTGATCAGTGCACGATCAGCCACGTGATCAGTGCATGATCAGCCACGTGATCATTGCATGCTCAGCCACGTGATCAGTGCATGCACAGTCACGTGATCAGGGTATGATCAGCTTCGACATCATTGCATGTTCAGCCAAGTGATCAGTGCATGCACAGTCACGTAATCAGTGTATGATGAGCTTCGTGATCAGTGCATGATGAGCCACGTGATCAGTGCATGATCAGGCACGTGTTCAGTGCATTATCAGTAATGTGATCAGTGTATGATCAGCTTCGTGATCAGTGCATGGTCAGCCACGTGATCAGTGCATTATCAGGCACGTGAAGAGTGCCTGATCAGTCACATGATCAGTGCATGATCAGCCACGTGATCAGTGCATGATCTCCAAAGTGATCAGTGCACGATCAGCCACGTGAACAGTGCATGATCAGCCACGTGATCATTGCATGCTCAGCGACGTGATCAGGGTATGATCAGCTTAATCATCATTGCATGTTCAGCCAAGTGATCAGTGAATGCACAGTCACGTAATCAGTGTATGATGAGCTTAGAGATCAGTGCATGATGAGCCACGTGTTCAGTGCATGATCAGGCACATGTTCAGTGCATTATCAGTAATGTGATCAGTGTATGATCAGCTTCGTGATCAGTGCATGATCAGCCACGTGATCAGTGCATGATCTCCAAAGTGATCAGTGCACGATCAGCCACGTGATCAGTGCATGATCAGCTACGTGATCATTGCATGCTCAGCCACGTGATCAGTGCATGCACAGTCACGTGATCAGGGTATGATCAGCTTCGTCATCATTGCATGTTCAGCCAAGTGATCAGTGCATGCACAGTCACGTAATCAGTGTATGATGAGCTTAGTGATCAGTGCATGATGAGCCACGTGATCAGTGCATGATCAGTCACGTGTTCAGTGCATTATCCGTAATGTGATCAGTGTATGATCAGACGCGTGATGAGTGCATGAACAGCCTCATGATCAGTCTATGATCAGCCACGGGATCAGTGCATGATTCGCAACTTGATTAGTGCATGATCAGTCACGTAATCAGTGTATGATCAGCCATGTCATCAGTGCATGAACACCCACGTGATCAGTGCATGTTCAGCCACGTGATCAGTGCATGCACAGTCACGTGATCAGTGTATGATCAGCTTCGTGATCAGTGCATGCACAGTCACGTGATCAGTGTATGATCAGCCACGTGATCAGTGCATGATCAGCCACGTGATCAGTGCATGATCATGCACGTCAAGTGTGCATGATCAGTCACGTGATAAGTGTATGATAGCAAAGTTATCAGTGCCTGATAAGACAGGTGATCAGTGCATGATCAGCCACGTGATCAGTGCATGCACAGTCACGTGATCAGTGTATGATCAGCTTCGTGGTCAGTGCATGATCAGCCACGTGATCATTGCATGTTCAGGCACGTGTTCAGTGCATTATCAGTAATGTGATCAGTGTATAATCAGACACATGATGAGTGCATGAACAGCCTCATGATCAGTGTATGATCAGCCACGTGATCAGTGCATGATAGCTATGTTATCAGTGCATGATAGCTACGTGATCAGTGCATGATCAGCCATGTAATCAGTGCATGATCAGCCACGTGATCACTGTATGATCAGCCACGTGATCAGTGCATGCACAGTCAGGTGACCATTGTATGATCAGCTTCGTGATCAGTGCATGATCAGCCACGTGATCATTGCATGTTCAGCCACGGGTTCAGTGCAAGCACAGACACGTGATCAGTGTATGATCAGCTTCGTGATCAGTGCATGGTCAGCCAAGTGATCAGTGCATGATCAGGCACGTGAAGAGTGCATGATCAGCCACGTGATCAGGGCATTATCTCCCAAGTGATCAGTGCATGATCAGCCACGTGATCCGTGCATGTGCAGTCTCGTGATCAGTGTATGATCAGGCACATGATCAGTGCATGATCAGCCAGCTGTTCAGTGCATGCACAGTCACGTGATCAGTGTATGATCAGCTTCGTGATTAGTTCATGATCAGCCACGTGATCAGTGTATGATCAACCACGTGATCAGTGCATGATCAGCCACATGAACAGTGCAAGATCAGCCAAGTGATCAGTGCATGCACAGTCACGTAATCAGTGTATGATCAGCTCGTGATCAGTGCATGATGAGCCACGTGATCAGTGCATGATCAGGCACATGTTCAGTTCATTATCAGTAATGGGATCAGTGTATAATCAGACACATGATGAGTGCATGAACAGCCTCATGATCAGTGTATGATCAGCCATGTGATCAGTGCATGATAGCCATGTTATCAGTGCATGATAGCTACGTGATCAGTGCATGGTCAGCCATGTAATCAGTGCATGATAAGCCACGTGATCACTGTATGATCAGCCACGTGATCAGTGCATGCACAGTCACGTGTCCATTGTATGATCAGCTTCATGATCAGTGCATGATCAGCCACGTGATCATTGCATGGTCAGCCACGTGATCAGTGCATGTGCAGATTCGTGATCAGTGTATGATCAGGCACGTGATCAGTGCATGCACAGTCACGTGATCAGTGTATGATCAGCTTCATGATCAGTGCATGGTAGGCCACGTGATCAGTGCATGATCAGCCACGTGATCATTGCATGCACAGTCACGTGATCAGTGTATGGTCAGCTTCATGATCAGTGCATGATCAGCCACGTGATCAGTGCATGATAAGGCACGTCAAGTGTGCATGATCAGTCACGTAATCAGTGTATTATAGCAAAGTTATCAGTGCATGATCAGCCACGTGATCAGTGCATGCAGAGTCACGTGATCAGTGTATGATCAGCTTCGTGATCAGTGCATTATCAGCCACGTGATTAGTGCATGATCAGCCACGTGATCAGTGCATGCACAGTCCCGTGATCAGTGTATGATCAGGCACGTGATCAGTTCATGATCAGCCACATGAACAGTGAATGCACAGTCACGTAATCAGTGTATGATCAGATTCGTGATCAGTGCATGTGCAGTCCCGTGATCAGTGTATGATCAGGCACGTGATCAGTGCACGGTCAGCCACATGAACAGTGCAAGATCAGCCAAGTGATCAGTGCATGCACAGTCACGTCATCAGTGTATGATGAGCTTCGTGATCAGTGCATGATGAGCCACGTGATCAGTGCATGATCAGGCACGTGTTCAGTGCATTATCAGTAATGTGATCAGTGTATGATCAGCTTCGTGATCAGTGCATGGTCAGCCACGTGCTCAGTGCATTATCAGGCACGTGAAGAGTGCCTGATCTGTCACATGATCAGTGCATGATCAGCCACGTGATCAGTGCATGATCTCCAAAGTGATCAGTGCACGATCAGCCACGTGATCAGTGCATGATCAGCCACGTGATCATTGCATGCTCAGCCACGTGATCAGTGCATGCACAGTCACGTGATCAGGGTATGATCAGCTTCGACATCATTGCATGTTCAGCCAAGTGATCAGTGCATGCACAGTCACGTAATCAGTGTATGATGAGCTTCGTGATCAGTGCATGATGAGCCACGTGATCAGTGCATGATCAGGCACGTGTTCAGTGCATTATCAGTAATGTGATCAGTGTATGATCAGCTTCGTGATCAGTGCATGGTCAGCCACGTGATCAGTGCATTATCAGGCACGTGAAGAGTGCCTGATCAGTCACATGATCAGTGCATGATCAGCCACGTGATCAGTGCATGATCTCCAAAGTGATCAGTGCACGATCAGCCACGTGAACAGTGCATGATCAGCCACGTGATCATTGCATGCTCAGCGACGTGATCAGGGTATGATCAGCTTAATCATCATTGCATGTTCAGCCAAGTGATCAGTGAATGCACAGTCACGTAATCAGTGTATGATGAGCTTAGAGATCAGTGCATGATGAGCCACGTGATCAGTGCATGTTCAGGCACATGTTCAGTGCATTATCAGTAATGTGATCAGTGCATGATCAGGCACATGTTCAGTGCATTATCAGTAATGTGATCAGTGTATGATCAGCTTCGTGATCAGTGCATGATCAGCCACGTGATCAGTGCATGATCTCCAAAGTGATCAGTGCACGATCAGCCACGTGATCAGTGCATGATCAGCTACGTGATCATTGCATGCTCAGCCACGTGATCAGTGCATGCACAGTCACGTGATCAGGGTATGATCAGCTTCGTCATCATTGCATGTTCAGCCAAGTGATCAGTGCATGCACAGTCACGTAATCAGTGTATGATGAGCTTAGTGATCAGTGCATGATGAGCCACGTGATCAGTGCATGATCAGTCACGTGTTCAGTGCATTATCTGTAATGTGATCAGTGTATGATCAGACACGTGATGAGTGCATGAACAGCCTCATGATCAGTCTATGATCAGCCACGGGATCAGTGCATGATTCGCAACTTGATTAGTGCATGATCAGTCACGTAATCAGTGTATGATCAGCCATGTCATCAGTGCATGATCACCCACGTGATCAGTGCATGTTCAGCCACGTGATCAGTGCATGCACAGTCACGTGATCAGTGTATGATCAGCTTCGTGATCAGTGCATGCACAGTCACGTGATCAGTGTATGATCAGCCACGTGATCAGTGCATGATCAGCCACGTGATCAGTGCATGATCAGCCACGTGATCACTGTATGATCAGCCACGTGATCAGTGCATGCACAGTCAGGTGACCATTGTATGATCAGCTTCGTGATCAGTGCATGATCAGCCACGTGATCATTGCATGTTCAGCCACGGGTTCAGTGCATGCACAGACATGTGATCAGTGTATGATCAGCTTCGTGATCAGTGCATGGTCAGCCACGTGATCAGTGCATGTGCAGATTCGTGATCAGTGTATGATCAGGCACGTGATCAGTGCATCCACAGTCATGTGATCAGTGTATGATCAGCTTCGTGATTAGTTCATGAACAGCCACGTGATCAGTGTATGATCAACCACGTGATAAGTGCATGATCAGCCACATGAACAGTGCAAGATCAGCCAAGTGATCAGTGCATGCACAGTCTCGTAATCAGTGTATGATCAGCTTCGTGATCAGTGCATGATGAGCCACGTGATCAGTGCATGATCAGGCACGTGTTCAGTGCATTATCTGTAATGTGATCAGTGTATTATCAGACACGTGATGAGTGCATGAACAGCCTCATGATCAGTCTATGATCAGCCGCGTAATCAGTGCATGATCCGCAACGTGATTAGTGCATGATCATTCACATGATCAGTGTATGATCAGCCATGTAATCAGTGCATTATCACCCACGTGATCAGTGCATGTTCAGCCACGTGATCAGTGCATGCACAGTCACGTGATCAGTGTATGATCAGCTTCGTGATCAGTGCATGATCAGCCACGTGATCATTGTATGTTCAGCCACGTGATTAGTGCATGCACAGTCACGTGATCAGTGCATGATCAGCTTCGTGATCAGTGCATGGTCAGCCACGTGATCAGTGCATGCACAGTCACGTGATCAGTGCATGATCAGCTTCGTGATCAGTGCATAATCAGCCACGTGATCAGTGCATGATCTCCAAAGTGATCAGTCCATGATCAGCCACGTGATCAGTGCATGATCAACCACGTGATCACTGCATGTTCAGCCACATGGTCAGTGCATACACAGTCACGTAATCAGTGTATGATCAGCTTCGTGATCAGTGCATGGTCAGCCACGTGGTCAGTGCATGATCAGGCACGTCAAGTGTGCATGATCAATCACGTGATCAGTGTATGATGAGCTTCGTGATCAGTGCATGATCAGCCACGTGATCAGTGCATGATCAGCCACGTGATCAGTGCATGCACAGTCCCGTGATCAGTATATGATCAGCTTCATGATCAGTGCATGTGCAGTCGTGATCAGTGTATGATCGGGCACGTGATCAGTGCATGATCAGCCATGTGATCAGTGCATGCACAGTCAGGTGATCAGTGTATGATCAGCTTCGTGATTAGTTCATGATCAGCCACGTGATCAGTTTATGATCAACCACGTGATCAGTGCATGATCAGCCACAAGAACAGTGCAGGATCAGGCAAGTGATCAGTGCATGCAGAGTCACGTAATCAGTGTACGATCGGCTTCGTGATCAGGGCATGATGAGCCACGTGATCAGTGCATGATCAGGCACGTGATCAGTGCATTTTCAGTAATGTGATCTGTGTATGATCAGACACGTGATGAGTGCATGAACAGCCACATGATCAGTGTATGATCAGCCGCGTGATCAGTGCATGATCCACAACGTGATTAGTGCATGATAAGTCACGTGATCAGTGTATGATCAGCCATCTGATCAGAGCATGATCACCCACCTGATCAGTGCATGATCAGCCACGTGATCAGTGCATGCATGGTCCCATGATCAGTGTATGATTAGCTTCGTCTTCAGTGCATGATCAGCCACATGATCTGTGCATGATCATGCAAGTGAAAAGTGCATGATCACCCAAGTGATCAGTACATGATCAGCCATGTGATCAGTGCATGAACAGTCACGGGATTATTGTATGATCAGCTTCGTGATCAGTGCAGGATCAGCCACGTGATCAGTGCATGGTCAGCCACGTGATCAGTTCATTATCAGGCACGTGAAGAGGGCATGATCAGTCACGTGATCAGTGTATGATAGCAAGGTTATCAGTGCATGATCAGCCAGGTGATCAGTGCATGATCAACCACATGAGCAGTGCAGGCACAGTCACGTGATCAGTGTATGATCAGCTTCGTGATCAGTGCATGGTCAGCCACGTGATCAGTGCATGATCAGCCAGGTGATGAGTGCATGATCAGCCACGTGATCAGTGCATGTAGAGTCACGTGATCAGTGTATGATCAGCTTCGTGATCAGTGCATTATCAGCCACGTGATCAGTGCGTGATCAGTGCATGGACAGTCCCGTGATCAGTGTATGATCAGCTTCATGATAAGTGCATGATCAGCCACGTGATCAGTGCATGTGCAGTCCCGTGATCAGTGTATGATCAGGCACGTCATAAGTTCATGATCAGCCACATGAACAGTGAATGCACAGTCACGTAATCAGTGTATGATCAGCTTCGTGATCAGTGCATGTCCAGTCCCGTGATCAGTGTATGATCAGGCACGTGATCAGTGCATGATCAGCCACATGAACAGTGCAAGATCAGCCAAGGGATCAGTGCATGCACAGTCACGTAATCAGTGTATGATGAGCTTCGTGATCAGTGCATGATGAGCCACGTGATCAGTGCATGATCAGGCACGTGTTCAGTGCATTATCAGTAATGTGATCAGTGTATGATCAGCTTCGTGATCAGTGCATGGTCAGCCACGTGATCAGTGCATTATCAGGCACGTGAAGAGTGCCTAATCAGTCACATGATCAGTGCATGATCAGCCACGTGATCAGTGCATGATCTCCAAAGTGATCAGTGCACGATCAGCCACGTGATCAGTGCATGATCAGCCACGTGATAATTGCATGCTCAGCCACGTGATCAGTGCATGCACAGTCACGTGATCAGTGTATGATCAGCTTCGTGATCAGTGCATGCACAGTCACGTGATCAGTGTATGATCAGCCACGTGATCAGTGCATGATCAGCCACGTGATCAGTGCATGATCATGCACGTCAAGTGTGCATGATCAGTCACGTGATAAGTGTATGATAGCAAAGTTATCAGTGCCTGATAAGCCAGGTGATCAGTGCATGATCAGCCACGTGATCAGTGCATGCACAGTCACATGATCAGTGTATGATCAGCTTCGTGGTCAGTGCATGATCAGCCACGTGATCATTGCATGCTCAGCCACGTGATCAGTGCATGCACAGTCACGTGATCAGGGTATGATCAGCTTCGTCATCATTGCATGTTCAGCCAAGTGATCAGTGCATGCACAGTCACGTAATCAGTGTATGATGAGCTTCGTGATCAGTGCATGATGAGCCACGTGATCAGTGCATGATCAGGCACGTGTTCAGTGCATTATCCGTAATGTGATCAGTGTATGATCAGACGTGTGATGAGTGCATGAACAGCCTCATGATCAGTCTATGATCAGCTGCGGGATCAGTGCATGATTCGCAACGTGATTAGTGCATGATCAGTCACGTGATCAGTGTATGATCAGCCATGTCATCAGTGCATGAAAACCCACGTGATCAGTGCATGTTCAGCCACGTGATCAGTGCACGCACAGTCACGTGATCAGTGTATGATCAGCTTCGTGATCAGTGCATGCACAGTCACGTGATCAGTGTATGATCAGCCACGTGATCAGTGCATGATCAGCCACGTGATCAGTGCATGATCATGCACGTCAAGTGTGCGTGATCAGTCACGTGATAAGTGTATGATAGCAAAGTTATCAGTGCATGATAAGCCAGGTGATCACTGTATGATCAGCCACGTGATCAGTGCATGCACAGTCACGTGATCAGTGTATGATTAGCTTCGTGATCAGTGCATGCACAGTCACGTGATCAGTGTATGATCAGCCACGTGATCAGTGCATGATCAGCCACGTGATCAGTGCATGATCAGCCACGTGATCACTGTATGATCAGCCACGTGATCAGTGCATGCACAGTCAGGTGACCATTGTATGATCAGCTTCGTGATCAGTGCATGATCAGCCACGTGATCATTGCATGTTCAGCCACGGGTTCAGTGCATGCACAGACATGTGATCAGTGTATGATCAGCTTCGTGATCAGTGCATGGTCAGCCACGTGATCAGTGCATGTGCAGATTCGTGATCAGTGTATGATCAGGCACGTGATCAGTGCATCCACAGTCATGTGATCAGTGTATGATCAGCTTCGTGATTAGTTCATGAACAGCCACGTGATCAGTGTATGATCAACCACGTGATAAGTGCATGATCAGCCACATGAACAGTGCAAGATCAGCCAAGTGATCAGTGCATGCACAGTCTCGTAATCAGTGTATGATCAGCTTCGTGATCAGTGCATGATGAGCCACGTGATCAGTGCATGATCAGGCACGTGTTCAGTGCATTATCTGTAATGTGATCAGTGTATTATCAGACACGTGATGAGTGCATGAACAGCCTCATGATCAGTCTATGATCAGCCGCGTAATCAGTGCATGATCCGCAACGTGATTAGTGCATGATCATTCACATGATCAGTGTATGATCAGCCATGTAATCAGTGCATTATCACCCACGTGATCAGTGCATGTTCAGCCACGTGATCAGTGCATGCACAGTCACGTGATCAGTGTATGATCAGCTTCGTGATCAGTGCATGATCAGCCACGTGATCATTGTATGTTCAGCCACGTGATTAGTGCATGCACAGTCACGTGATCAGTGCATGATCAGCTTCGTGATCAGTGCATGGTCAGCCACGTGATCAGTGCATGCACAGTCACGTGATCAGTGCATGATCAGCTTCGTGATCAGTGCATAATCAGCCACGTGATCAGTGCATGATCTCCAAAGTGATCAGTCCATGATCAGCCACGTGATCAGTGCATGATCAACCACGTGATCACTGCATGTTCAGCCACATGGTCAGTGCATGCACAGTCACGTAATCAGTGTATGATCAGCTTCGTGATCAGTGCATGGTCAGCCACGTGGTCAGTGCATGATCAGGCACGTCAAGTGTGCATGATCAATCACGTGATCAGTGTATGATGAGCTTCGTGATCAGTGCATGATCAGCCACGTGATCAGTGCATGATCAGCCACGTGATCAGTGCATGCACAGTCCCGTGATCAGTATATGATCAGCTTCATGATCAGTGCATGTGCAGTCGTGATCAGTGTATGATCGGGCACGTGATCAGTGCATGATCAGCCATGTGATCAGTGCATGCACAGTCAGGTGATCAGTGTATGATCAGCTTCGTGATTAGTTCATGATCAGCCACGTGATCAGTTTATGATCAACCACGTGATCAGTGCATGATCAGCCACAAGAACAGTGCAGGATCAGGCAAGTGATCAGTGCATGCAGAGTCACGTAATCAGTGTACGATCGGCTTCGTGATCAGGGCATGATGAGCCACGTGATCAGTGCATGATCAGGCACGTGATCAGTGCATTTTCAGTAATGTGATCTGTGTATGATCAGACACGTGATGAGTGCATGAACAGCCACATGATCAGTGTATGATCAGCCGCGTGATCAGTGCATGATCCACAACGTGATTAGTGCATGATAAGTCACGTGATCAGTGTATGATCAGCCATCTGATCAGAGCATGATCACCCACCTGATCAGTGCATGATCAGCCACGTGATCAGTGCATGCATGGTCCCATGATCAGTGTATGATTAGCTTCGTCTTCAGTGCATGATCAGCCACATGATCTGTGCATGATCATGCAAGTGAAAAGTGCATGATCACCCAAGTGATCAGTACATGATCAGCCATGTGATCAGTGCATGAACAGTCACGGGATTATTGTATGATCAGCTTCGTGATCAGTGCAGGATCAGCCACGTGATCAGTGCATGGTCAGCCACGTGATCAGTTCATTATCAGGCACGTGAAGAGGGCATGATCAGTCACGTGATCAGTGTATGATAGCAAGGTTATCAGTGCATGATCAGCCAGGTGATCAGTGCATGATCAACCACATGAGCAGTGCAGGCACAGTCACGTGATCAGTGTATGATCAGCTTCGTGATCAGTGCATGGTCAGCCACGTGATCAGTGCATGATCAGCCAGGTGATGAGTGCATGATCAGCCACGTGATCAGTGCATGTAGAGTCACGTGATCAGTGTATGATCAGCTTCGTGATCAGTGCATTATCAGCCACGTGATCAGTGCGTGATCAGTGCATGGACAGTCCCGTGATCAGTGTATGATCAGCTTCATGATAAGTGCATGATCAGCCACGTGATCAGTGCATGTGCAGTCCCGTGATCAGTGTATGATCAGGCACGTCATAAGTTCATGATCAGCCACATGAACAGTGAATGCACAGTCACGTAATCAGTGTATGATCAGCTTCGTGATCAGTGCATGTCCAGTCCCGTGATCAGTGTATGATCAGGCACGTGATCAGTGCATGATCAGCCACATGAACAGTGCAAGATCAGCCAAGGGATCAGTGCATGCACAGTCACGTAATCAGTGTATGATGAGCTTCGTGATCAGTGCATGATGAGCCACGTGATCAGTGCATGATCAGGCACGTGTTCAGTGCATTATCAGTAATGTGATCAGTGTATGATCAGCTTCGTGATCAGTGCATGGTCAGCCACGTGATCAGTGCATTATCAGGCACGTGAAGAGTGCCTAATCAGTCACATGATCAGTGCATGATCAGCCACGTGATCAGTGCATGATCTCCAAAGTGATCAGTGCACGATCAGCCACGTGATCAGTGCATGATCAGCCACGTGATAATTGCATGCTCAGCCACGTGATCAGTGCATGCACAGTCACGTGATCAGTGTATGATCAGCTTCGTGATCAGTGCATGCACAGTCACGTGATCAGTGTATGATCAGCCACGTGATCAGTGCATGATCAGCCACGTGATCAGTGCATGATCATGCACGTCAAGTGTGCATGATCAGTCACGTGATAAGTGTATGATAGCAAAGTTATCAGTGCCTGATAAGCCAGGTGATCAGTGCATGATCAGCCACGTGATCAGTGCATGCACAGTCACGTGATCAGTGTATGATCAGCTTCGTGGTCAGTGCATGATCAGCCACGTGATCATTGCATGTTCAGGCACGTGTTCAGTGCATTATCAGTAATGTGATCAGTGTATAATCAGACACATGATGAGTGCATGAACAGCCTCATGATCAGTGTATGATCAGCCACGTGATCAGTGCATGATAGCTATGTTATCAGTGCATGATAGCTACGTGATCAGTGCATGATCAGCCATGTAATCAGTGCATGATCAGCCACGTGATCACTGTATGATCAGCCACGTGATCAGTGCATGCACAGTCAGGTGACCATTGTATGATCAGCTTCGTGATCAGTGCATGATCAGCCACGTGATCATTGCATGTTCAGCCACGGGTTCAGTGCAAGCACAGACACGTGATCAGTGTATGATCAGCTTCGTGATCAGTGCATGGTCAGCCAAGTGATCAGTGCATGATCAGGCACGTGAAGAGTGCATGATCAGCCACGTGATCAGGGCATTATCTCCCAAGTGATCAGTGCATGATCAGCCACGTGATCCGTGCATGTGCAGTCTCGTGATCAGTGTATGATCAGGCACATGATCAGTGCATGATCAGCCAGCTGTTCAGTGCATGCACAGTCACGTGATCAGTGTATGATCAGCTTCGTGATTAGTTCATGATCAGCCACGTGATCAGTGTATGATCAACCACGTGATCAGTGCATGATCAGCCACATGAACAGTGCAAGATCAGCCAAGTGATCAGTGCATGCACAGTCACGTAATCAGTGTATGATCAGCTCGTGATCAGTGCATGATGAGCCACGTGATCACTGCATGATCAGGCACATGTTCAGTTCATTATCAGTAATGTGATCAGTGTATAATCAGACACATGATGAGTGCATGAACAGCCTCATGATCAGTGTATGATCAGCCATGTGATCAGTGCATGATAGCCATGTTATCAGTGCATGATAGCTACGTGATCAGTGCATGGTCAGCCATGTAATCAGTGCATGATAAGCCACGTGATCACTGTATGATCAGCCACGTGATCAGTGCATGCACAGTCACGTGTCCATTGTATGATCAGCTTCGTGATCAGTGCATGATCAGCCACGTGATCATTGCATGTTCAGCCACGGGTTCAGTGCATGCACAGACACGTGATCAGTGTATGATCAGCTTCGTGATCAGTGCATGGTCAGCCACGTGATCAGTGCATGTGCAGATTCGTGATCAGTGTATGATCAGGCACGTGATCAGTGCATGCACAGTCACGTGATCAGTGTATGATCAGCTTCATGATCAGTGCATGGTAGGCCACGTGATCAGTGCATGATCAGCCACGTGATCATTGCATGCACAGTCACGTGATCAGTGTATGGTCAGCTTCATGATCAGTGCATGATCAGCCACGTGATCAGTGCATGATAAGGCACGTCAAGTGTGCATGATCAGTCACGTAATCAGTGTATGATAGCAAAGTTATCAGTGCATGATCAGCCACGTGATCAGTGCATGCAGAGTCACGTGATCAGTGTATGATCAGCTTCGTGATCAGTGCATTATCAGCCACGTGATTAGTGCATGATCAGCCACGTGATCAGTGCATGCACAGTCCCGTGATCAGTGTATGATCAGGCACGTGATCAGTTCATGATCAGCCACATGAACAGTGAATGCACAGTCACGTAATCAGTGTATGATCAGATTCGTGATCAGTGCATGTGCAGTCCCGTGATCAGTGTATGATCAGGCACGTGATCAGTGCACGGTCAGCCACATGAACAGTGCAAGATCAGCCAAGTGATCAGTGCATGCACAGTCACGTCATCAGTGTATGATGAGCTTCGTGATCAGTGCATGATGAGCCACGTGATCAGTGCATGATCAGGCACGTGTTCAGTGCATTATCAGTAATGTGATCAGTGTATGATCAGCTTCGTGATCAGTGCATGGTCAGCCACGTGCTCAGTGCATTATCAGGCACGTGAAGAGTGCCTGATCTGTCACATGATCAGTGCATGATCAGCCACGTGATCAGTGCATGATCTCCAAAGTGATCAGTGCACGATCAGCCACGTGATCAGTGCATGATCAGCCACGTGATCATTGCATGCTCAGCCACGTGATCAGTGCATGCACAGTCACGTGATCAGGGTATGATCAGCTTCGACATCATTGCATGTTCAGCCAAGTGATCAGTGCATGCACAGTCACGTAATCAGTGTATGATGAGCTTCGTGATCAGTGCATGATGAGCCACGTGATCAGTGCATGATCAGGCACGTGTTCAGTGCATTATCCGTAATGTGATCAGTGTATGATCAGCTTCGTGATCAGTGCATGGTCAGCCACGTGATCAGTGCATTATCAGGCACGTGAAGAGTGCCTGATCAGTCACATGATCAGTGCATGATCAGCCACGTGATCAGTGCATGATCTCCAAAGTGATCAGTGCACGATCAGCCACGTGAACAGTGCATGATCAGCCACGTGATCATTGCATGCTCAGCGACGTGATCAGGGTATGATCAGCTTAATCATCATTGCATGTTCAGCCAAGTGATCAGTGAATGCACAGTCACGTAATCAGTGTATGATGAGCTTAGTGATCAGTGCATGATGAGCCACGTGATCAGTGCATGATCAGGCACATGTTCAGTGCATTATCAGTAATGTGATCAGTGCATGATCAGGCACGTGTTCAGTGCATTATCAGTAATGTGATCAGTGTATGATCAGCTTCGTGATCAGTGCATGATCAGCCACGTGATCAGTGCATGATCTCCAAAGTGATCAGTGCACGATCAGCCACGTGATCAGTGCATGATCAGCTACGTGATCATTGCATGCTCAGCCACGTGATCAGTGCATGCACAGTCACGTGATCAGGGTATGATCAGCTTCGTCATCATTGCATGTTCAGCCAAGTGATCAGTGCATGCACAGTCACGTAATCAGTGTATGATGAGCTTAGTGATCATGCATGATGAGCCACGTGATCAGTGCATGATCAGTCACGTGTTCAGTGCATTATCCGTAATGTGATCAGTGTATGATCAGACGCGTGATGAGTGCATGAACAGCCTCATGATCAGTCTATGATCAGCCACGGGATCAGTGCATGATTCGCAACTGATTAGTGCATGATCAGTCACGTAATCAGTGTATGATCAGCCATGTCATCAGTGCATGATCACCCACGTGATCAGTGCATGTTCAGCCCACGTGATCAGTGCATGCACAGTCACGTGATCAGTGTATGATCAGCTTCGTGATCAGTGCATGCACAGTCACGTGATCAGTGTATGATCAGCCACGTGATCAGTGCATGATCAGCCACGTGATCAGTGCATGATCAGCCACGTGATCACTGTATGATCAGCCACGTGATCAGTGCATGCACAGTCAGGTGACCATTGTATGATCAGCTTCGTGATCAGTGCATGATCAGCCACGTGATCATTGCATGTTCAGCCACAGGTTCAGTGCATGCACAGACATGTGATCAGTGTATGATCAGCTTCGTGATCAGTGCATGGTCAGCCACGTGATCAGTGCATGTGCAGATTCGTGATCAGTGTATGATCAGCACGTGATCAGTGCATCCACAGTCATGTGATCAGTGTATGATCAGCTTCGTGATTAGTTCATGAACAGCCACGTGATCAGTGTATGATCAACCACGTGATAAGTGCATGATCAGCCACAATGAACAGTGCAAGATCAGCCAAGTGATCAGTGCATGCACAGTCTCGTAATCAGTGTATGATCAGCTTCGTGATCAGTGCATGATGAGCCACGTGATCAGTGCATGATCAGGCACGTGTTCAGTGCATTATCTGTAATGTGATCAGTGTATTATCAGACACGTGATGAGTGCATGAACAGCCTCATGATCAGTCTATGATCAGCCGCGTAATCAGTGCATGATCCGCAACGTGATTAGTGCATGATCATTCACATGATCAGTGTATGATCAGCCATGTAATCAGTGCATTATCACCCACGTGATCAGTGCATGTTCAGCCACGGTGATCAGTGCATGCACAGTCACGTGATCAGTGTATGATCAGCTTCGTGATCAGTGCATGATCAGCCACGTGATCATTGTATGTTCAGCCACGTGATTAGTGCATGCACAGTCACGTGATCAGTGCATGATCAGCTTCGTGATCAGTGCAACTGGTCAGCACGTGATCAGTGCATGCACGTCACGTGATCAGTGCATGATCAGCTTCGTGATCAGTGCATAATCAGCCACGTGATCAGTGCAATGATCTCCAAAGTGATCAGTCCATGATCAGCCACGTGATCAGTGCATGATCAACCACGTGATCACTGCATGTTCAGCCACATGGTCAGTGCATGCACAGTCACG
The DNA here is from genome assembly GCF_003369695.1 of Bos indicus x Bos taurus. Lineage (NCBI taxonomy): Eukaryota > Metazoa > Chordata > Mammalia > Artiodactyla > Bovidae > Bos > Bos indicus x Bos taurus. The sequence continues at coordinate 30,218 of NW_020867759.1, forward strand.
TAATCAGTGTATGATCAGCTTCGTGATCAGCTGAATGCGTCAGCCACGTGGGTCCAGTGCATGATCAGGCACGTCAAGTGTGCATGATCAATCACGTGATCAGTGTATGATGAGCTTCGTGATCAGTGCATGATCCAGCCACGTGATCAGTGCATATCAGCCACGTGATCAGTGCATGCACAGTCCCGTGATCAGTATATGATCAGCTTCATGATCAGCTGCATGTGCCAGTCGTGATCAGTGTATGATCGGGCACGTGATCAGTGCATGATCAGCCAATGTGATCAGTGCATGCACAGTCAGGTGATCAGTGTATGATCAGCTTCGTGATTAGTTCATGATCAGCCACGTAATCAGTTTATGATCAACCACGTGATCAGTGCATGATCAACCACAAGACAAGCGTGCAGGATCAGGCAAGTGATCAGTGCATGCAGAGTCACGTAATCAGTGTACGGATCGGCCTCGTGATCAGGGCATGATGAGCCACGTGATCAGTGCATGATCAGGCACGTGATCAGTGCATTTTCAGTAATGTGATCTGTGTATGATCAGACACGTGATGAGTGCATGAACCACGATCAGTGCAGCGTGATCAGTGTATGATCAGCCGTGATCAGTGATGATCAGCCACGTGATCATGATCACCCACGTGATCAGTGCATGATCAGCCACGTGATCAGTGCATGCATGG
>NW_020867760.1:0-38135 GCF_003369695.1 Bos indicus x Bos taurus
TGTGATCAGTGTTTGATATCCACGTGATCAGTCCATGCGTAGTCATGTGATCAGTGCATGAGAGCTACGTGATCAGTGCATGATCAGCCACGTCATCAGTGCAATATCGCCACGTGGTCAGTGCATGATTAGTTACGTGACCAATGTATGATTAGCCATGTGATCAGTGCATGATAGCCACGTGATCAGTGCATGATCAGAAACGGGAGCAGTGCATGATAGCATGTGATCATGTATGATAGCTACGTGATCAGTGCATGATCAGCCACGTAATCTGTGCATGATACCCACCTGACCAGTGCATGATCAGCAACGTGATTAGTGCATGATCAGCCAAGTGATCAGTGCATGATAGCCAAGTGAACAATGCATGATAGCTACGTGATCAGTGCATGCTCAGTGCCTAATAGCCACAGTGATCAGTGCATGATTAGTCACGTCTTCAGTGCATGATCAGTCACGTGATCAGTGCATGATCAGCTTCGAGATCAATGCATGATCAGCCACGTGATCAGTCCATGCACAGTCACGTGATCAGTGTATGATCAGCCACGTGATCAGTGCATGAGAGCCACCTGATCAGTGCATGGTAAGCAACGTGATTAGTGCCTCATTAGCCATATGATTAACGCATGATCGGCCACGTGATCAGTGCATGAACAGCTATGTGATCAGTGCATGCACAGTCACAAGATCAGTGTATGATCAGCTTTGTGATCAGTGCATGATCAATGCATGATCAGGCACATGATCATTGTATGATCAGTCACGTGATTAGTGCATGATCAGCCACGTGATCAGTGCATGATCAGCCACGTGATCAGTGTATGATTGCCAAGTGATCAGTGCATGATTAGTTACATGATCAATGTATGATCAGCCACGTGATCAGTGCATGATAGCCATGTGATCATTGCATGTTCAGCCACGTGATCAGTGCATGATCAGTCACGAGAACAGTGCATGTCAGCCATGGGATCACTGCATGATTAGCCATGTGATCAGTGATCAGTGCATGATCAGCCACGTAATCAGTGCATGATCAGCCACGTGATCACTGTATGATCAGCCAAGTGATCAGTGCATGTGCAGTCACGTGATCAGTGTATGATCAACCATGTGTTCAGTGCATGATAGACAAGTGATCAATGCATGATAGCTACGTGATCAGTGCATGCTCAGTCACATGAGCAGTGCATGATCAGCCACGTGATCAGTGCATGATAGCCACGTGATCATTGCCTACAATTACATGATCAGTGCATGTGCAGTCACGTGATTAGTGCATGTGCAGTCACGTGATCAGTGTATGATCAGCCACGTGTTCAGTGCATTAAAGACACGTGATCAGTGCATGATAGCCACGTGATCAGTGCATGATCAGTCACGTGATCAGTGCATGCGCAGTCACGTGACCAGTGTATGATCAGCCACGTGATCAGTGCATGATAGCCACCTGATCAGTGCATGATCATTCACGTGATCAGTGCATGATCAGCCACGTGATCGGTGCATGATAGCCAAGTGATCAATGCATGATAGCTACGTGATCGGTGCATGCTCAGTCACATGATCAGTGCGTGATCAGTCACGTGATCAGTGTATGATCATCCACATGATCAGTGCATGCACAGTCATGTGATCAGTGAATGATAGCCATGTGATCAGTGCATGATCAGTCAGGTGATCAGTGTATGGTCAGCCACGTGAACAATGCCTGCTGAGTCACAGGACCAGGGCCTACTGAGCTGCTTGATTCCTGTCTGCTGACCTGCTTGACAATTGCCAGCTGAGCTGCGTGTTTCTTGCCTGCTCATCTGCTTGACAATTGCCAGCTGAGCCGTCTGATTCCTGCCTATTCAGCTGCTTGATGATGGCCAGCTGAGCAGCATGATTCATCACAGCTGAGGTCCATGATTATTGCCTGCTGATTGCGTGATTCGTGCCTGCTCAGCTGTTTGGTTATTGCCTCCTGAGGCACATCATCAGTCCATGATAGCCACGTGATCAGTTCATGATCAGTCAAATGATCAGCACCATTCAGACACGAGACCACTGCATGCTAAGTCACGTGATCAGTTCATGATCAGCCATGTGATTAGTGCTTGATCAGCCATGTGATAAGTGCATGATCATCCACGTGATTATTGCATGCACCATCAAGTGATCAGTGCATTATGGCCACGTAATCAGTGCATGAACAGGTACGTGATCAGTTCATGCGCAGTCACATGATCAGTGCATGATAGACACGTAATCAGTGCATGATAGCCACGTGATCAGTGCATGATCAGTCACGGGATGAGTGCATGCGCAGTCAGGTGATCAGTGTATGATCATCCATGTGATCAGTGCATGATAGCCACCTGATCAGTGCATGATAAGCAACGTGATTAGTGCATGATCAGCCACGTGATCAGTGCATAATAGCCACGTGACCAGTATATGATTAATCAGTGCATGATCATCCACGTGATCAGTGCATGCACAGTCAAGTGATCAGTGCATGCAGTCACGTGATCAGTGTATCATCAGCTTCGAGATCAGAGGATGATCAGCCACGTGATCAGTGCATGATCAGTCACGTGATCAGAGTATGATCAGCCACGTGATCAGAGTATGATCAGCCACATGAACAGTGTATGATCAGCCAGGTGATCAGTGCATGACAGCAACGAGATTAGTGCATGATCAGGCAGGTGATCAGTGTATGATCAGCCACGTGATGAGTGCATGATCAGCCACGTGATCAGTGAATGATCAGCCACGTTATCAGTGCATGCACAGTCACGTGATCAGTGAATGACCAGCTATGTGATCAGTCCATGATCAGCCACGGTATCAGTGCATGATCAGCCTCGTGATCAGGGCATGCACAGTCAAGTGATCAGTGCATGCAGTCACGTGATCAGAGTATGATCAGCCACGGAAGAGTGTAATGATCAGCCACGTGATCAGAGCATGACCGCAACGTGATTAGTGCATGATCAGGCACGTGATCAGTGTATTATCAGCCACGTGTTCCAGTGCATGATCAGCCACGTGATCAGTGCATGATCAGCCAAGTGATCAGTGCATGGATTCACGTGAACAATTGTGATCAGCTTTGTGATCAGTGGCATGATTAGACCTTGATCAGTGCATGATCAGGCACGTGATCAGTGCATTATCAGTCACGTGACCAATGCATGATCAGCCACGTGATCAGTGCATGATAGCCACCTGACCAGTGCATGATCAGCAACGTGATTAGTGCATGATCAGCCACATGATCAGTGCATGATCAATCACGTGATCACTGTATGATCAGCCACGTCATCAGTGCATGTGCAGTCACATGATCAGTGTATGATCCGCCACGTGATCAGTGCATTATAGCCAAGTGATCAATGCATGATAGCTACGTGATCCACTGTATGCTCATCACGTGATCAGTTCCTGATCAGCTACGTGGTCAGTGTATGATCATCCTCGAGACCAGGGCATGCTCAGTCACATGATCAGTGCCTAATAGCCACGTGATCAGTGCATGATTAGTCACGTCTTCAGTGCATGATCAGTCACGTGATCAGTGCATGAGAGCCAGGTGATCAGTTCATGGATCTGTCACGTGATCAGTGTATGATCAACCACGTGATCAATGCATGATAGCCACCAGATCAGTGGCATAATCAGTCCCGTGATCAGTGCATGATCTGTCATGTGATCAGTGTTTGATATCCACGTGATCAGTCCATGCGTAGTCATGTGATCAGTGCATGAGAGCTACGTGATCAGTGCATGATCAGCCACGTCATCAGTGCAAGATCGCCACGTGGTCAGTGCATGATTAGTTACGTGACCAATGTATGATTAGCCATGTGATCAGTGCATGATAGCCACGGATCAGTGCATGATCAGAACGGGAGCAGTGCATGATAGCCATGTGATCAGTGTATGATAGCTACGTGATCAGTGCATGATCAGCCACGTAATCTGTGCATGATACCCACCTGACCAGTGCATGATCAGCAACGTGATTAGTGCATGATCAGCCAAGTGATCAGTGCATGATAGCCAAGTGAACAATGCATGATAGCTACGTGATCAGTGCATGCTCAGTCACAGGATCAGTGCCTAATAGCCACGTGATCAGTGCATGATTAGTCACGTCTTCAGTGCATGATCAGTCACGTGATCAGTGCATGATCAGCTTCGAGATCAATGCATGATCAGCCACGTGATCAGTGCATGATCAGCCACGTGATCAGTCCATGCACAGTCACGTGATCAGTGTATGATCAGCCACGTGATCAGTGCATGAGAGCCACCTGATCAGTGCATGGTAAGCAACGTGATTAGTGCCTCATTAGCCATATGATTAACGCATGATCGGCCACGTGATCAGTGCATGAACAGCTATGTGATCAGTGCATGCACAGTCACAAGATCAGTGTATGATCAGCTTTGTGATCAGTGCATGATCAATGCATGATCAGGCACATGATCATTGTATGATCAGTCACGTGATTAGTGCATGATCAGCCACGTGATCAGTGCTGATCAGCCACGTGATCAGTGTATGATTGCCAAGTGATCAGTGCATGATTAGTTACATGATCAATGTATGATTAGCCACGTGATCAGTGCATGATAGCCATGTGATCATTGCATGTTCAGCCACGTGATCAGGCATGATCAGTCACGAGAACAGTGCATGTCAGCCATGGGATCACTGCATGATAGCCATGTGATCAGTGGATGATATCTACGTGATCAGTGCATGATCAGCCACGTATCAGTGCATGAATCAGCCACGTGATCACTGTATGATCAGCCAAGTGATCAGTGCATGTGCAGTCACGTGATCAGTGTATGATCAACCATGTGTTCAGTGCATGATAGACAAGTGATCCATGCATGATAGCTACGTGAATCAGTGCATGCTCAGTCACATGAGCAGTGCATGATCAGCCACGTGATCAGTGCATGATAGCCACGGTGGTCATTGCCTACAATTACATGATCAGTGCATGTGCCAGTCCACGTGATTAGTGCATGTGCAGTCACGTGATTCAGTGTATGAGATCAGCCACGTGTTCAGTGCATTAAAGACACGTGATCAGTGCATGATAGACACGTGATCAGTGCATGATCAGTCACGTGATCAGTGCATGATCAGCCACGTGATCGGTGCATGATAGCCAAGTGATCAATGCATGATAGCTACGTGATCGGTGCATGCTCAGTCACATGATCAGTGCGTGATCAGTCACGTGATCAGTGTATGATCATCCACATGATCAGTGCATGCACAGTCATGTGATCAGTGAATGATAGCCATGTGATCAGTGCATGATCAGTCAGGTGATCAGTGTATGGTCAGCCACGTGAACAATGCCTGCTGAGTCACAGGACCAGGGCCTACTGAGCTGCTTGATTCCTGTCTGCTGACCTGCTTGACAATTGCCAGCTGAGCTGCGTGTTTCTTGCCTGCTCATCTGCTTGACAATTGCCAGCTGAGCCGTCTGATTCCTGCCTATTCAGCTGCTTGATGATGGCCAGCTGAGCAGCATGATTCATCACAGCTGAGGTCCATGATTATTGCCTGCTGATTGCGTGATTCGTGCCTGCTCAGCTGTTTGGTTATTGCCTCCTGAGGCACATCATCAGTCCATGATAGCCACGTGATCAGTTCATGATCAGTCAAATGATCAGCACCATTCAGACACGAGACCACTGCATGCTAAGTCACGTGATCAGTTCATGATCAGCCATGTGATTAGTGCTTGATCAGCCATGTGATAAGTGCATGATCATCCACGTGATTATTGCATGCACAATCAAGTGATCAGTGCATTATGGCCACGTAATCAGTGCATGAACAGGTACGTGATCAGTTCATGCGCAGTCACATGATCAGTGCATGATAGACACGTAATCAGTGCATGATAGCCACGTGATCAGTGCATGATCAGTCACGGGATGAGTGCATGCGCAGTCAGGTGATCAGTGTATGATCATCCATGTGATCAGTGCATGATAGCCACCTGATCAGTGCATGATAAGCAACGTGATTAGTGCATGATCAGCCACGTGATCAGTGCATAATAGCCACGTGACCAGTATATGATTAATCAGTGCATGATCATCCACGTGATCAGTGCATGCACAGTCAAGTGATCAGTGCATGCAGTCACGTGATCAGTGTATCATCAGCTTCGAGATCAGAGGATGATCAGCCACGTGATCAGTGCATGATCAGTCACGTGATCAGAGTATGATCAGCCACGTGATCAGAGTATGATCAGCCACATGAACAGTGTATGATCAGCCAGGTGATCAGTGCATGACAGCAACGAGATTAGTGCATGATCAGGCAGGTGATCAGTGTATGATCAGCCACGTGATGAGTGCATGGTCAGCCACGTGATCAGTGAATGATCAGCCACGTTATCAGTGCATGCACAGTCACGTGATCAGTGTATGACCAGCTATGTGATCAGTCCATGATCAGCCACGTGATCAGTGCATGATCAGCCTCGTGATCAGGGCATGCACAGTCAAGTGATCAGTGCATGCAGTCACGTGATCAGAGTATGATCAGCCACGTGAAGAGTGTATGATCAGCCACGTGATCAGAGCATGACCGCAACGTGATTAGTGCATGATCAGGCACGTGATCAGTGTATTATCAGCCACGTGTTCAGTGCATGATCAGCCACGTGATCAGTGCATGATCAGCCAAGTGATCAGTGCATGGATTCACGTGAACAGATTGTGATCAGCTTTGTGATCAGTGCATGATTAGACACTTGATCAGTGCATGATCAGGCACGTGATCAGTGCATTATCAGTCACGTGACCAATGCATGATCAGCCACGTGATCAGTGCATGATAGCCACCTGACCAGTGCATGATCAGCAACGTGATTAGTGCATGATCAGCCACATGATCAGTGCATGATCAATCACGTGATCACTGTATGATCAGCCACGTCATCAGTGCATGTGCAGTCACATGATCAGTGTATGATCCGCCACGTGATCAGTGCATTATAGCCAAGTGATCAATGCATGATAGCTACGTGATCACTGTATGCTCAGTCACGTGATCAGTTCCTGATCAGCTACGTGGTCAGTGTATGATCATCCTCGAGACCAGGGCATGCTCAGTCACATGATCAGTGCTAATAGCCACGTGATCAGTGCATGATTAGTCACGTCTTCAGTGCATGATCATCCGTGATCACTGCATGATCAGCTACGTGATCAGTGCATGAGAGCCAGGTGATCAGTGCATGATCTGTCACGTGATCAGTGTATGATCAACCATGTGATCAATGCATGATAGCCACCAGATCAGTGCATAATCAGTCCCGTGATCAGTGCATGATCTGTCATGTGATCAGTGTTTGATATCCACGTGATCAGTCCATGCGTAGTCATGTGATCAGTGCATGAGAGCTACGTGATCAGTGCATGATCAGCCACGTCATCAGTGCAAGATCGCCACGTGGTCAGTGCATGATTAGTTTACGTACCAATGTATGATTAGCCATGTGATCAGTGCATGATAGCCACGTGATCAGTGCATGATCAGAAAACGGGAGCAGTGCATGATAGCCATGTGATCAGTGTATGATAGCTACGTGATCAGTGCATGATCAGCCACGTATCTGTGCATGATACCCACCTGCCAGTGCATGATCAGCAACGTGATTAGTGCATGATCAGCCAAGTGATCAGTGCATGATAGCCAAGTGAACAATGCGATGATAGCTACGTGATCACTGTATGCTCAGTCACGTGATCAGTTCTGATCAGCTACGTGGTCAGTGTATGATCATCCTCAGACCAGGGCATGCTCAGTCACAATGATCAGTGGCCTAATAGCCACGTGATCAGTGCATGAATTAGTCCACGTCTTCAGTGCATGATCAGTCACGTGATCAGTGCATGATCAGCTACGTGATCAGTGCATGATCAGAAACGGAGCAGTGCATGATAGCCATGTGATCAGTGTATGATAGCTACGTGATCAGTGCATGATCAGCCACGTAATCTGTGCATGATACCCACCTGACCAGTGCATGATCAGCAACGTGATTAGTGCATGATCAGCCAAGTGATCAGTGCATGATAGCCAAGTGAACAATGCATGATAGCTACGTGATCAGTGCATGCTCAGTCACAGGATCAGTGCCTAATAGCCACGTGATCAGTGCATGATTAGTCACGTCTTCAGTGCATGATCAGTCACGTGATCAGTGCATGATCAGCTTCGAGATCAATGCATGATCAGCCACGTGATCAGTGCATGATCAGCCACGTGATCAGTCCATGCACAGTCACGTGATCAGTGTATGATCAGCCACGTGATCAGTGCATGAGAGCCACCTGATCAGTGCATGGTAAGCAACGTGATTAGTGCCTCATTAGCCATATGATTAACGCATGATCGGCCACGTGATCAGTGCATGAACAGCTATGTGATCAGTGCATGCACAGTCACAAGATCAGTGTATGATCAGCTTTGTGATCAGTGCATGATCAATGCATGATCAGGCACATGATCATTGTATGATCAGTCACGTGATTAGTGCATGATCAGCCACGTGATCAGTGCATGATCAGCCACGTGATCAGTGTATGATTGATTCCAAGTTGGATCAGTTGCAGGATTAGTTACAATGGATCAATGTTATGATTCAGCCACGTGATCAGTGGCATGATAGCCATGTGATCATGCATGTCAGCCACGGGATCAGTGCATGATCAGTCCCACTGAGAACAGTGCATGTCAGCCCATGGGATCACTGCTATGATAAGCCCATGTGATCAGTGGAGGATATCTACGTTGATTCAGTAGCATGATCAGCCGGCGTAATCAGTGCATGATCAGCCCACAGTGATCACTGTATGATCAGCCAAGGTATCAGTTGCAGTGGCAGGTCACAGTGATCAGTGTATGATCAACCATGTGTTCAGTGCCATGATAGACAAGTGATCAATGCATGATAGCTACGTGATCAGTGCATGCTCAGTCACATGAGCAGTGCATGATCAGCCACGTGATCAGTGCATGATAGCCCACGTATCATTGCCTACCAATTACATGATCAGTGCATGTGCAGTCACGTGATTAGTGCATGTGCAGTCACGTGATCAGTGTATGATCAGCCACGTGTTCAGTGCATTAAAGACACGTGATCAGTGCATGATAGCCACGTGATCAGTGCATGATCAGTCACGTGATCAGTGCATGCGCAGTCACGTGACCAGTGTATGATCAGCCACGTGATCAGTGCATGATAGCCACCTGATCAGTGCATGATCATTCACGTGATCAGTGCATGATCAGCCACGTGATCGGTGCATGATAGCCAAGTGATCAATGCATGATAGCTACGTGATCGGTGCATGCTCAGTCACATGATCAGTGCGTGATCAGTCACGTGATCAGTGTATGATCATCCACATGATCAGTGCATGCACAGTCATGTGATCAGTGAATGATAGCCATGTGATCAGTGCATGATCAGTCAGGTGATCAGTGTATGGTCAGCCACGTGAACAATGCCTGCTGAGTCACAGGACCAGGGCCTACTGAGCTGCTTGATTCCTGTCTGCTGACCTGCTTGACAATTGCCAGCTGAGCTGCGTGTTCTTGCCTGCTCATCTGCTGACAATTGCCAGCTGAGCCGTCTGATTCCTGCCTATTCAGCTGCTTGATGATGGCCAGCTGAGCAGCATGATTCATCACAGCTGAGGTCCATGATTATTGCCTGCTGATTGCGTTGATTCGTGCCTGCTCAGCTGTTTGGTTATTGCCTCCTGAGGCACATCATCAGTCCATGATAGCCACGTGATCAGTTCATGATCAGTCAAATGATCAGCACCATTCAGACACGAGACCACTGCATGCTAAGTCACGTGATCAGTTCATGATCAGCCATGTGATTAGTGCTTGATCAGCCATGTGATAAGTGCATGATCATCCACGTGATTATTGCATGCACCATCAAGTGATCAGTGCATTATGGCCACGTAATCAGTGCATGAACAGGTACGTGATCAGTTCATGCGCAGTCACATTATCAGTGCATGATAGACACGTAATCAGTGCATGATAGCCACGTGATCAGTGCATGATCAGTCACGGGATGAGTGCATGCGCAGTCAGGTGATCAGTGTATGATCATCCATGTGATCAGTGCATGATAGCCACCTGATCAGTGCATGATAAGCAACGTGATTAGTGCATGATCAGCCACGTGATCAGTGCATAATAGCCACGTGACCAGTATATGATTAATCAGTGCATGATCATCCACGTGATCAGTGCATGCACAGTCAAGTGATCAGTGCATGCAGTCACGTGATCAGTGTATCATCAGCTTCGAGATCAGAGGATGATCAGCCACGTGATCAGTGCATGATCAGTCACGTGATCAGAGTATGATCAGCCACGTGATCAGAGTATGATCAGCCACATGAACAGTGTATGATCAGCCAGGTGATCAGTGCATGACAGCAACGAGATTAGTGCATGATCAGGCAGGTGATCAGTGTATGATCAGCCACGTGATGAGTGCATGATCAGCCACGTGATCAGTGAATGATCAGCCACGTTATCAGTGCATGCACAGTCACGTGATCAGTGTATGACCAGCTATGTGATCAGTCCATGATCAGCCACGTGATCAGTGCATGATCAGCCTCGTGATCAGGGCATGCACAGTCAAGTGATCAGTGCATGCAGTCACGTGATCAGAGTATGATCAGCCACGTGAAGAGTGTAATGATCAGCCACGTGATCAGAGCATGACCGCAACGTGATTAGTGCATGATCAGGCACGTGATCAGTGTATTATCAGCCACGTGTTCAGTGCATGATCAGCCACGTGATCAGTGCATGATCAGCCAAGTGATCAGTGCATGGATTCACGTGAACAGATTGTGATCAGCTTTGTGATCAGTGCATGATTAGACACTTGATCAGTGCATGATCAGGCACGTGATCAGTGCATTATCAGTCACGTGACCAATGCATGATCAGCCACGTGATCAGTGCATGATAGCCACCTGACCAGTGCATGATCAGCAACGTGATTAGTGCATGATCAGCCACATGATCAGTGCATGATCAATCACGTGATCACTGTATGATCAGCCACGTCATCAGTGCATGTGCAGTCACATGATCAGTGTATGATCCGCCACGTGATCAGTGCATTATAGCCAAGTGATCAATGCATTGATAGCTACGTGATCACTGTATGCTCAGTCACGTGATCAGTTCCTGATCAGCTACGTGGTCAGTGTATGATCATCCTCGAGACCAGGGCATGCTCAGTCACATGATCAGTGCCTAATAGCCACGTGATCAGTGCATGATTAGTCACGTCTTCAGTGCATGATCAGTCACGTGATCAGTGCATGATCAGCTACGTGATCAGTGCATGAGAGCCAGGTGATCAGTGCATGATCTGTCACGTGATCAGTGTATGATCAACCACGTGATCAATGCATGATAGCCACCAGATCAGTGCATAATCAGTCCCGTGATCAGTGCATGATCTGTCATGTGATCAGTGTTTGATATCCACGTGATCAGTCCATGCGTAGTCATGTGATCAGTGCATGAGAGCTACGTGATCAGTGCATGATCAGCCACGTCATCAGTGCAAGATCGCCACGTGGTCAGTGCATGATTAGTTACGTGACCAATGTATGATTAGCCATGTGATCAGTGCATGATAGCCACGTGATCAGTGCATGATCAGAAACGGGAGCAGTGCATGATAGCCATGTGATCAGTGTATGATAGCTACGTGATCAGTGCATGATCAGCCACGTAATCTGTGCATGATACCCACCTGACCAGTGCATGATCAGCAACGTGATTAGTGCATGATCAGCCAAGTGATCAGTGCATGATAGCCAAGTGAACAATGCATGATAGCTACGTGATCAGTGCATGCTCAGTCACAGGATCAGTGCCTATAAGCCACGTGATCAGTGCATGATTAGTCACGTCTTCAGTGCATGATCAGTCACGTGATCAGTGCATGATCAGCTTCGAGATCAATGCATGATCAGCCACGTGATCAGTGCATGATCAGCCACGTGATCAGTCCATGCACAGTCACGTGATCAGTGTATGATCAGCCACGTGATCAGTGCATGAGAGCCACCTGATCAGTGCATGGTAAGCAACGTGATTAGTGCCTCATTAGCCATATGATTAACGCATGATCGGCCACGTGATCAGTGCATGAACAGCTATGTGATCAGTGCATGCACAGTCACAAGATCAGTGTATGATCAGCTTTGTGATCAGTGCATGATCAATGCATGATCAGGCACATGATCATTGTATGATCAGTCACGTGATTAGTGCATGATCAGCCACGTGATCAGTGCATGATCAGCCACGTGATCAGTGTATGATTGCCAAGTGATCAGTGCATGATTACGTTACCATGATCAAGTATGATCAGCCACGTGATCAGTGCATGATAGCCATGTGATCATTGCATGTTCAGCCACGTGATCAGTGCATGATCAGTCACGAGAAACAGTGCATGTCAGCCATGGGATCACTGCATTGATAGCCATGTGATCAGTGGATGATATCTACGTGATCAGTGCATGATCAGCACGTAATCAGTGCATGATCAGCCACGTGATCACTGTATGATCAGCCAAGTGATCAGTGCATGTGCAGTCACGTGATCAGTGTATGATCAACCATGTGTTCAGTGCATGATAGACAAGTGATCAATGCATGATAGCTACGTGATCAGTCATGCTCAGTCACATGAGCAGTGCATGATCAGCCACGTGATCAGTGCATGATAGCCACGTGATCATTGCCTACAATTACATGATCAGTGCATGTGCAGTCACGTGATTAGTGCATGTGCAAGTCACGTGATCAGTGTATGATCAGCCACGTGTTCAGTGCATTAAAGACACGTGATCAGTGCATGATAGCCACGTGATCAGTGCATGATCAGTCACGTGATCAGTGCATGCGCAGTCACGTGACCAGTGTATGATCAGCCACGTGATCAGTGCTGATAGCCACCTGATCAGTGCATGATCATTCACGTGATCAGTGCATGATCAGCCACGTGATCGGTGCATGATAGCCAAGTGATCAATGCATGATAGCTACGTGATCGGTGCATGCTCAGTCACATGATCAGTGCGTGATCAGTCACGTGATCAGTGTATGATCATCCACATGATCAGTGCATGCACAGTCATGTGATCAGTGAATGATAGCCATGTGATCAGTGCATGATCAGTCAGGTGATCAGTGTATGGTCAGCCACGTGAACAATGCCTGCTGAGTCACAGGACCAGGGCCTACTGAGCTGCTTGATTCCTGTCTGCTGACCTGCTTGACAATTGCCAGCTGAGCTGCGTGTTTCTTGCCTGCTCATCTGCTTGACAATTGCCAGCTGAGCCGTCTGATTCCTGCCTATTCAGCTGCTTGATGATGGCCAGCTGAGCAGCATGATTCATCACAGCTGAGGTCCATGATTATTGCCTGCTGATTGCGTGATTCGTGCCTGCTCAGCTGTTTGGTTATTGCCTCCTGAGGCACATCATCAGTCCATGATAGCCACGTGATCAGTTCATGATCAGTCAAATGATCAGCACCATTCAGACACGAGACCACTGCATGCTAAGTCACGTGATCAGTTCATGATCAGCCATGTGATTAGTGCTTGATCAGCCATGTGATAAGTGCATGATCATCCACGTGATTATTGCATGCACAATCAAGTGATCAGTGCATTATGGCCACGTAATCAGTGCATGAACAGGTACGTGATCAGTTCATGCGCAGTCACATGATCAGTGCATGATAGACACGTAATCAGTGCATGATAGCCACGTGATCAGTGCATGATCAGTCACGGGATGAGTGCATGCGCAGTCAGGTGATCAGTGTATGATCATCCATGTGATCAGTGCATGATAGCCACCTGATCAGTGCATGATAAGCAACGTGATTAGTGCATGATCAGCCACGTGATCAGTGCATAATAGCCACGTGACCAGTATATGATTAATCAGTGCATGATCATCCACGTGATCAGTGCATGCACAGTCAAGTGATCAGTGCATGCAGTCACGTGATCAGTGTATCATCAGCTTCGAGATCAGAGGATGATCAGCCACGTGATCAGTGCATGATCAGTCACGTGATCAGAGTATGATCAGCCACGTGATCAGAGTATGATCAGCCACATGAACAGTGTATGATCAGCCAGGTGATCAGTGCATGACAGCAACGAGATTAGTGCATGATCAGGCAGGTGATCAGTGTATGATCAGCCACGTGATGAGTGCATGATCAGCCACGTGATCAGTGAATGATCAGCCACGTTATCAGTGCATGCACAGTCACGTGATCAGTGTATGACCAGCTATGTGATCAGTCCATGATCAGCCACGTGATCAGTGCATGATCAGCCTCGTGATCAGGGCATGCACAGTCAAGTGATCAGTGCATGCAGTCACGTGATCAGAGTATGATCAGCCACGTGAAGAGTGTAAGATCAGCCACGTGATCAGAGCATGACCGCAACGTGATTAGTGCATGATCAGGCACGTGATCAGTGTATTATCAGCCACGTGTTCAGTGCATGATCAGCCACGTGATCAGTGCATGATCAGCCAAGTGATCAGTGCATGGATTCACGTGAACAGATTGTGATCAGCTTTGTGATCAGTGCATGATTAGACACTTGATCAGTGCATGATCAGGCACGTGATCAGTGCATTATCAGTCACGTGACCAATGCATGATCAGCCACGTGATCAGTGCATGATAGCCACCTGACCAGTGCATGATCAGCAACGTGATTAGTGCATGATCAGCCACATGATCAGTGCATGATCAATCACGTGATCACTGTATGATCAGCCACGTCATCAGTGCATGTGCAGTCACATGATCAGTGTATGATCCGCCACGTGATCAGTGCATTATAGCCAAGTGATCAATGCATGATAGCTACGTGATCACTGTATGCTCAGTCACGTGATCAGTTCCTGATCAGCTACGTGGTCAGTGTATGATCATCCTCGAGACCAGGGCATGCTCAGTCACATGATCAGTGCCTAATAGCCACGTGATCAGTGCATGATTAGTCACGTCTTCAGTGCATGATCAGTCCGGATCAGTGCATGATCAGCTACGTGATCAGTGCATGAGAGCCAGGTGATCAGTGCATGATCTGTCACGTGATCAGTGTATGATCAACCACGTGATCAATGCATGATAGCCACCAGATCAGTGCATAATCAGTCCCGTGATCAGTGCATGATCTGTCATGTGATCAGTGTTTGATATCCACGTGATCAGTCCATGCGTAGTCATGTGATCAGTGCATGAGAGCTACGTGATCAGTGCATGATCAGCCACGTCATCAGTGCAAGATCGCCACGTGGTCAGTGCATGATTAGTTACGTGACCAATGTATGATTAGCCATGTGATCAGTGCATGATAGCCACGTGATCAGTGCATGATCAGAAACGGGAGCAGTGCATGATAGCCATGTGATCAGTGTATGATAGCTACGTGATCAGTGCATGATCAGCCACGTAATCTGTGCATGATACCCACCTGACCAGTGCATGATCAGCAACGTGATTAGTGCATGATCAGCCAAGTGATCAGTGCATGATAGCCAAGTGAACAATGCATGATAGCTACGTGATCAGTGCATGCTCAGTCACAGGATCAGTGCCTAATAGCCACGTGATCAGTGCATGATTAGTCACGTCTTCAGTGCATGATCAGTCACGTGATCAGTGCATGATCAGCTTCGAGATCAATGCATGATCAGCCACGTGATCAGTGCATGATCAGCCACGTGATCAGTCCATGCACAGTCACGTGATCAGTGTATGATCAGCCACGTGATCAGTGCATGAGAGCCACCTGATCAGTGCATGGTAAGCAACGTGATTAGTGCCTCATTAGCCATATGATTAACGCATGATCGGCCACGTGATCAGTGCATGAACAGCTATGTGATCAGTGCATGCACAGTCACAAGATCAGTGTATGATCAGCTTTGTGATCAGTGCATGATCAATGCATGATCAGGCACATGATCATTGTATGATCAGTCACGTGATTAGTGCATGATCAGCCACGTGATCAGTGCATGATCAGCCACGTGATCAGTGTATGATTGCCAAGTGATCAGTGCATGATTAGTACATGATCAATGTATGATTAGCCACGTGATCAGTGCATGATAGCCATGTGATCATTGCATGATTAGTTACATGATCAATGTATGATCAGGCCACGTGATCAGTGCATGATAGCCATGTGATCATTGCATGTTCAGCCACGTGATCAGTGCATGATCAGTCACGAGAACAGTGCATGTCAGCCATGGGATCACTGCATGATAGCCATGTGATCAGTGGATGATATCTACGTGATCAGTGCATGATCAGCCACTAATCAGTGCGTGATCAGCCACGTGATCACTGTATGATCAGCCAAGTGATCAGTGCATGTGCAGTCACGTGATCAGTGTATGATCAACCATGTGTTCAGTGCATGATAGACAAGTGATCAATGCATGATAGCTACGTGATCAGTGCATGCTCAGTCACATGAGCAGTGCATGATCAGCCACGTGATCAGTGCATGATAGCCACGTGATCATTGCCTACAATTACATGATCAGTGCATGTGCAGTCACGTGATTAGTGCATGTGCAGTCACGTGATCAGTGTATGATCAGCCACGTGTTCAGTGCATTAAAGACACGTGATCAGTGCATGATAGCCACGTGATCAGTGCATGATCAGTCACGTGATCAGTGCATGCGCAGTCACGTGACCAGTGTATGATCAGCCACGTGATCAGTGCATGATAGCCACCTGATCAGTGCATGATCATTCACGTGATCAGTGCATGATCAGCCACGTGATCGGTGCATGATAGCCAAGTGATCAATGCATGATAGCTACGTGATCGGTGCATGCTCAGTCACATGATCAGTGCGTGATCAGTCACGTGATCAGTGTATGATCATCCACATGATCAGTGCATGCACAGTCATGTGATCAGTGAATGATAGCCATGTGATCAGTGCATGATCAGTCAGGTGATCAGTGTATGGTCAGCCACGTGAACAATGCCTGCTGAGTCACAGGACCAGGGCCTACTGAGCTGCTTGATTCCTGTCTGCTGACCTGCTTGACAATTGCCAGCTGAGCTGCGTGTTTCTTGCCTGCTCATCTGCTTGACAATTGCCAGCTGAGCCGTCTGATTCCTGCCTATTCAGCTGCTTGATGATGGCCAGCTGAGCAGCATGATTCATCACAGCTGAGGTCCATGATTATTGCCTGCTGATTGCGTGATTCGTGCCTGCTCAGCTGTTTGGTTATTGCCTCCTGAGGCACATCATCAGTCCATGATAGCCACGTGATCAGTTCATGATCAGTCAAATGATCAGCACCATTCAGACACGAGACCACTGCATGCTAAGTCACGTGATCAGTTCATGATCAGCCATGTGATTAGTGCTTGATCAGCCATGTGATAAGTGCATGATCATCCACGTGATTATTGCATGCACAATCAAGTGATCAGTGCATTATGGCCACGTAATCAGTGCATGAACAGGTACGTGATCAGTTCATGCGCAGTCACATGATCAGTGCATGATAGACACGTAATCAGTGCATGATAGCCACGTGATCAGTGCATGATCAGTCACGGGATGAGTGCATGCGCAGTCAGGTGATCAGTGTATGATCATCCATGTGATCAGTGCATGATAGCCACCTGATCAGTGCATGATAAGCAACGTGATTAGTGCATGATCAGCCACGTGATCAGTGCATAATAGCCACGTGACCAGTATATGATTAATCAGTGCATGATCATCCACGTGATCAGTGCATGCACAGTCAAGTGATCAGTGCATGCAGTCACGTGATCAGTGTATCATCAGCTTCGAGATCAGAGGATGATCAGCCACGTGATCAGTGCATGATCAGTCACGTGATCAGAGTATGATCAGCCACGTGATCAGAGTATGATCAGCCACATGAACAGTGTATGATCAGCCAGGTGATCAGTGCATGACAGCAACGAGATTAGTGCATGATCAGGCAGGTGATCAGTGTATGATCAGCCACGTGATGAGTGCATGATCAGCCACGTGATCAGTGAATGATCAGCCACGTTATCAGTGCATGCACAGTCACGTGATCAGTGTATGACCAGCTATGTGATCAGTCCATGATCAGCCACGTGATCAGTGCATGATCAGCCTCGTGATCAGGGCATGCACAGTCAAGTGATCAGTGCATGCAGTCACGTGATCAGAGTATGATCAGCCACGTGAAGAGTGTAAGATCAGCCACGTGATCAGAGCATGACCGCAACGTGATTAGTGCATGATCAGGCACGTGATCAGTGTATTATCAGCCACGTGTTCAGTGCATGATCAGCCACGTGATCAGTGCATGATCAGCCAAGTGATCAGTGCATGGATTCACGTGAACAGATTGTGATCAGCTTTGTGATCAGTGCATGATTAGACACTTGATCAGTGCATGATCAGGCACGTGATCAGTGCATTATCAGTCACGTGACCAATGCATGATCAGCCACGTGATCAGTGCATGATAGCCACCTGACCAGTGCATGATCAGCAACGTGATTAGTGCATGATCAGCCACATGATCAGTGCATGATCAATCACGTGATCACTGTATGATCAGCCACGTCATCAGTGCATGTGCAGTCACATGATCAGTGTATGATCCGCCACGTGATCAGTGCATTATAGCCAAGTGATCAATGCATGATAGCTACGTGATCACTGTATGCTCAGTCACGTGATCAGTTCCTGATCAGCTACGTGGTCAGTGTATGATCATCCTCGAGACCAGGGCATGCTCAGTCACATGATCAGTGCCTAATAGCCACGTGATCAGTGCATGATTAGTCACGTCTTCAGTGCATGATCAGTAGCATGATCAGCTACGTGATCAGTGCATGAGAGCAGGTGATCAGTGCATGATCTGTCACGTGATCAGTGTATGATCAACCACGTGATCAATGCATGATAGCCACCAGATCAGTGCATAATCAGTCCCGTGATCAGTGCATGATCTGTCATGTGATCAGTGTTTGATATCCACGTGATCAGTCCATGCGTAGTCATGTGATCAGTGCATGAGAGCTACGTGATCAGTGCATGATCAGCCACGTCATCAGTGCAAGATCGCCACGTGGTCAGTGCATGATTAGTTACGTGACCAATGTATGATTAGCCATGTGATCAGTGCATGATAGCCACGTGATCAGTGCATGATCAGAAACGGGAGCAGTGCATGATAGCCATGTGATCAGTGTATGATAGCTACGTGATCAGTGCATGATCAGCCACGTAATCTGTGCATGATACCCACCTGACCAGTGCATGATCAGCAACGTGATTAGTGCATGATCAGCCAAGTGATCAGTGCATGATAGCCAAGTGAACAATGCATGATAGCTACGTGATCAGTGCATGCTCAGTCACAGGATCAGTGCCTAATAGCCACGTGATCAGTGCATGATTAGTCACGTCTTCAGTGCATGATCAGTCACGTGATCAGTGCATGATCAGCTTCGAGATCAATGCATGATCAGCCACGTGATCAGTGCATGATCAGCCACGTGATCAGTCCATGCACAGTCACGTGATCAGTGTATGATCAGCCACGTGATCAGTGCATGAGAGCCACCTGATCAGTGCATGGTAAGCAACGTGATTAGTGCCTCATTAGCCATATGATTAACGCATGATCGGCCACGTGATCAGTGCATGAACAGCTATGTGATCAGTGCATGCACAGTCACAAGATCAGTGTATGATCAGCTTTGTGATCAGTGCATGATCAATGCATGATCAGGCACATGATCATTGTATGATCAGTCACGTGATTAGTGCATGATCAGCCACGTGATCAGTGCATGATCAGCCACGTGATCAGTGTATGATTGCCAAGTGATCAGTGCATGATTAGTTACATGATCAATGTATGATTAGCCACGTGATCAGTGCATGATAGCCATGTGATCATTGCATGATTAGTTACATGATCAATGTATGATCAGCCACGTGATCAGTGCATGATAGCCATGTGATCATTGCATGTTCAGCCACGTGATCAGTGCATGATCAGTCACGAGAACAGTGCATGTCAGCCATGGGATCACTGCATGATAGCCATGTGATCAGTGGATGATATCTACGTGATCAGTGCATGATCAGCCACGTAATCAGTGCATGATCAGCCACGTGATCACTGTATGATCAGCCAAGTGATCAGTGCATGTGCAGTCACGTGATCAGTGTATGATCAACCATGTGTTCAGTGCATGATAGACAAGTGATCAATGCATGATAGCTACGTGATCAGTGCATGCTCAGTCACATGAGCAGTGCATGATCAGCCACGTGATCAGTGCATGATAGCCACGTGATCATTGCCTACAATTACATGATCAGTGCATGTGCAGTCACGTGATTAGTGCATGTGCAGTCACGTGATCAGTGTATGATCAGCCACGTGTTCAGTGCATTAAAGACACGTGATCAGTGCATGATAGCCACGTGATCAGTGCATGATCAGTCACGTGATCAGTGCATGCGCAGTCACGTGACCAGTGTATGATCAGCCACGTGATCAGTGCATGATAGCCACCTGATCAGTGCATGATCATTCACGTGATCAGTGCATGATCAGCCACGTGATCGGTGCATGATAGCCAAGTGATCAATGCATGATAGCTACGTGATCGGTGCATGCTCAGTCACATGATCAGTGCGTGATCAGTCACGTGATCAGTGTATGATCATCCACATGATCAGTGCATGCACAGTCATGTGATCAGTGAATGATAGCCATGTGATCAGTGCATGATCAGTCAGGTGATCAGTGTATGGTCAGCCACGTGAACAATGCCTGCTGAGTCACAGGACCAGGGCCTACTGAGCTGCTTGATTCCTGTCTGCTGACCTGCTTGACAATTGCCAGCTGAGCTGCGTGTTTCTTGCCTGCTCATCTGCTTGACAATTGCCAGCTGAGCCGTCTGATTCCTGCCTATTCAGCTGCTTGATGATGGCCAGCTGAGCAGCATGATTCATCACAGCTGAGGTCCATGATTATTGCCTGCTGATTGCGTGATTCGTGCCTGCTCAGCTGTTTGGTTATTGCCTCCTGAGGCACATCATCAGTCCATGATAGCCACGTGATCAGTTCATGATCAGTCAAATGATCAGCACCATTCAGACACGAGACCACTGCATGCTAAGTCACGTGATCAGTTCATGATCAGCCATGTGATTAGTGCTTGATCAGCCATGTGATAAGTGCATGATCATCCACGTGATTATTGCATGCACCATCAAGTGATCAGTGCATTATGGCCACGTAATCAGTGCATGAACAGGTACGTGATCAGTTCATGCGCAGTCACATGATCAGTGCATGATAGACACGTAATCAGTGCATGATAGCCACGTGATCAGTGCATGATCAGTCACGGGATGAGTGCATGCGCAGTCAGGTGATCAGTGTATGATCATCCATGTGATCAGTGCATGATAGCCACCTGATCAGTGCATGATAAGCAACGTGATTAGTGCATGATCAGCCACGTGATCAGTGCATAATAGCCACGTGACCAGTATATGATTAATCAGTGCATGATCATCCACGTGATCAGTGCATGCACAGTCAAGTGATCAGTGCATGCAGTCACGTGATCAGTGTATCATCAGCTTCGAGATCAGAGGATGATCAGCCACGTGATCAGTGCATGATCAGTCACGTGATCAGAGTATGATCAGCCACGTGATCAGAGTATGATCAGCCACATGAACAGTGTATGATCAGCCAGGTGATCAGTGCATGACAGCAACGAGATTAGTGCATGATCAGGCAGGTGATCAGTGTATGATCAGCCACGTGATGAGTGCATGATCAGCCACGTGATCAGTGAATGATCAGCCACGTTATCAGTGCATGCACAGTCACGTGATCAGTGTATGACCAGCTATGTGATCAGTCCATGATCAGCCACGTGATCAGTGCATGATCAGCCTCGTGATCAGGGCATGCACAGTCAAGTGATCAGTGCATGCAGTCACGTGATCAGAGTATGATCAGCCACGTGAAGAGTGTAAGATCAGCCACGTGATCAGAGCATGACCGCAACGTGATTAGTGCATGATCAGGCACGTGATCAGTGTATTATCAGCCACGTGTTCAGTGCATGATCAGCCACGTGATCAGTGCATGATCAGCCAAGTGATCAGTGCATGGATTCACGTGAACAGATTGTGATCAGCTTTGTGATCAGTGCATGATTAGACACTTGATCAGTGCATGATCAGGCACGTGATCAGTGCATTATCAGTCACGTGACCAATGCATGATCAGCCACGTGATCAGTGCATGATAGCCACCTGACCAGTGCATGATCAGCAACGTGATTAGTGCATGATCAGCCACATGATCAGTGCATGATCAATCACGTGATCACTGTATGATCAGCCACGTCATCAGTGCATGTGCAGTCACATGATCAGTGTATGATCCGCCACGTGATCAGTGCATTATAGCCAAGTGATCAATGCATGATAGCTACGTGATCACTGTATGCTCAGTCACGTGATCAGTTCCTGATCAGCTACGTGGTCAGTGTATGATCATCCTCGAGACCAGGGCATGCTCAGTCACATGATCAGTGCCTAATAGCCACGTGATCAGTGCATGATTAGTCACGTCTTCAGTGCATGATCAGTCACGTGATCAGTGCATGATCAGCTACGTGATCAGTGCATGAGAGCCAGGTGATCAGTGCATGATCTGTCACGTGATCAGTGTATGATCAACCACGTGATCAATGCATGATAGCCACCAGATCAGTGCATAATCAGTCCCGTGATCAGTGCATGATCTGTCATGTGATCAGTGTTTGATATCCACGTGATCAGTCCATGCGTAGTCATGTGATCAGTGCATGAGAGCTACGTGATCAGTGCATGATCAGCCACGTCATCAGTGCAAGATCGCCACGTGGTCAGTGCATGATTAGTTACGTGACCAATGTATGATTAGCCATGTGATCAGTGCATGATAGCCACGTGATCAGTGCATGATCAGAAACGGGAGCAGTGCATGATAGCCATGTGATCAGTGTATGATAGCTACGTGATCAGTGCATGATCAGCCACGTAATCTGTGCATGATACCCACCTGACCAGTGCATGATCAGCAACGTGATTAGTGCATGATCAGCCAAGTGATCAGTGCATGATAGCCAAGTGAACAATGCATGATAGCTACGTGATCAGTGCATGCTCAGTCACAGGATCAGTGCCTAATAGCCACGTGATCAGTGCATGATTAGTCACGTCTTCAGTGCATGATCAGTCACGTGATCAGTGCATGATCAGCTTCGAGATCAATGCATGATCAGCCACGTGATCAGTGCATGATCAGCCACGTGATCAGTCCATGCACAGTCACGTGATCAGTGTATGATCAGCCACGTGATCAGTGCATGAGAGCCACCTGATCAGTGCATGGTAAGCAACGTGATTAGTGCCTCATTAGCCATATGATTAACGCATGATCGGCCACGTGATCAGTGCATGAACAGCTATGTGATCAGTGCATGCACAGTCACAAGATCAGTGTATGATCAGCTTTGTGATCAGTGCATGATCAATGCATGATCAGGCACATGATCATTGTATGATCAGTCACGTGATTAGTGCATGATCAGCCACGTGATCAGTGCATGATCAGCCACGTGATCAGTGTATGATTGCCAAGTGATCAGTGCATGATTAGTTACATGATCAATGTATGATTAGCCACGTGATCAGTGCATGATAGCCATGTGATCATTGCATGATTAGTTACATGATCAATGTATGATCAGCCACGTGATCAGTGCATGATAGCCATGTGATCATTGCATGTTCAGCCACGTGATCAGTGCATGATCAGTCACGAGAACAGTGCATGTCAGCCATGGGATCACTGCATGATAGCCATGTGATCAGTGGATGATATCTACGTGATCAGTGCATGATCAGCCACGTAATCAGTGCATGATCAGCCACGTGATCACTGTATGATCAGCCAAGTGATCAGTGCATGTGCAGTCACGTGATCAGTGTATGATCAACCATGTGTTCAGTGCATGATAGACAAGTGATCAATGCATGATAGCTACGTGATCAGTGCATGCTCAGTCACATGAGCAGTGCATGATCAGCCACGTGATCAGTGCATGATAGCCACGTGATCATTGCCTACAATTACATGATCAGTGCATGTGCAGTCACGTGATTAGTGCATGTGCAGTCACGTGATCAGTGTATGATCAGCCACGTGTTCAGTGCATTAAAGACACGTGATCAGTGCATGATAGCCACGTGATCAGTGCATGATCAGTCACGTGATCAGTGCATGCGCAGTCACGTGACCAGTGTATGATCAGCCACGTGATCAGTGCATGATAGCCACCTGATCAGTGCATGATCATTCACGTGATCAGTGCATGATCAGCCACGTGATCGGTGCATGATAGCCAAGTGATCAATGCATGATAGCTACGTGATCGGTGCATGCTCAGTCACATGATCAGTGCGTGATCAGTCACGTGATCAGTGTATGATCATCCACATGATCAGTGCATGCACAGTCATGTGATCAGTGAATGATAGCCATGTGATCAGTGCATGATCAGTCAGGTGATCAGTGTATGGTCAGCCACGTGAACAATGCCTGCTGAGTCACAGGACCAGGGCCTACTGAGCTGCTTGATTCCTGTCTGCTGACCTGCTTGACAATTGCCAGCTGAGCTGCGTGTTTCTTGCCTGCTCATCTGCTTGACAATTGCCAGCTGAGCCGTCTGATTCCTGCCTATTCAGCTGCTTGATGATGGCCAGCTGAGCAGCATGATTCATCACAGCTGAGGTCCATGATTATTGCCTGCTGATTGCGTGATTCGTGCCTGCTCAGCTGTTTGGTTATTGCCTCCTGAGGCACATCATCAGTCCATGATAGCCACGTGATCAGTTCATGATCAGTCAAATGATCAGCACCATTCAGACACGAGACCACTGCATGCTAAGTCACGTGATCAGTTCATGATCAGCCATGTGATTAGTGCTTGATCAGCCATGTGATAAGTGCATGATCATCCACGTGATTATTGCATGCACAATCAAGTGATCAGTGCATTATGGCCACGTAATCAGTGCATGAACAGGTACGTGATCAGTTCATGCGCAGTCACATGATCAGTGCATGATAGACACGTAATCAGTGCATGATAGCCACGTGATCAGTGCATGATCAGTCACGGGATGAGTGCATGCGCAGTCAGGTGATCAGTGTATGATCATCCATGTGATCAGTGCATGATAGCCACCTGATCAGTGCATGATAAGCAACGTGATTAGTGCATGATCAGCCACGTGATCAGTGCATAATAGCCACGTGACCAGTATATGATTAATCAGTGCATGATCATCCACGTGATCAGTGCATGCACAGTCAAGTGATCAGTGCATGCAGTCACGTGATCAGTGTATCATCAGCTTCGAGATCAGAGGATGATCAGCCACGTGATCAGTGCA
Source organism: Bos indicus x Bos taurus (assembly GCF_003369695.1). Lineage (NCBI taxonomy): Eukaryota > Metazoa > Chordata > Mammalia > Artiodactyla > Bovidae > Bos > Bos indicus x Bos taurus. Next base: position 25,699 of record NW_020867760.1, read on the forward strand.
TGATCAGTCACGTGATCAGAGTATGATCAGCCACGTGATCAGAGTATGATCAGCCACATGAACAGTGTATGATCAGCCAGGTGATCAGTGCATGACAGCAACGAGATTAGTGCATGATCAGGCAGGTGATCAGTGTATGATCAGCCACGTGATGAGTGCATGATCAGCACGTGATCAGTGAATGATCAGCCACGTTATCAGTGCATGCACAGTCACGTGATCAGTGTATGACCAGCTATGTGATCAGTCCATGATCAGCCACGTGATCAGTGCATGATCAGCCTCGTGATCAGGGCATGCACAGTCAAGTGATCAGTGCATGCAGTCACGTGATCAGAGTATGATCAGCCACGTGAAGAGTGTAAGATCAGCCACGTGATCAGAGCATGACCGCAACGTGATTAGTGCATGATCAGGCACGTGATCAGTGTATTATCAGCCACGTGTTCAGTGCATGATCAGCCACGTGATCAGTGCATGATCAGCCAAGTGATCAGTGCATGGATTCACGTGAACAGATTGTGATCAGCTTTGTGATCAGTGCATGATTAGACACTTGATCAGTGCATGATCAGGCACGTGATCAGTGCATTATCAGTCACGTGACCAATGCATGATCAGCCACGTGATCAGTGCATGATAGCCACCTGACCAGTGCATGATCAGCAACGTGATTAGTGCATGATCAGCCACATGATCAGTGCATGATCAATCACGTGATCACTGTATGATCAGCCACGTCATCAGTGCATGTGCAGTCACATGATCAGTGTATGATCCGCCACGTGATCAGTGCATTATAGCCAAGTGATCAATGCATGATAGCTACGTGATCACTGTATGCTCAGTCACGTGATCAGTTCCTGATCAGCTACGTGGTCAGTGTATGATCATCCTCGAGACCAGGGCATGCTCAGTCACATGATCAGTGCCTAATAGCCACGTGATCAGTGCATGATTAGTCACGTCTTCAGTGCATGATCAGTCACGTGATCAGTGCATGATCAGCTACGTGATCAGTGCATGAGAGCCAGGTGATCAGTGCATGATCTGTCACGTGATCAGTGTATGATCAACCACGTGATCAATGCATGATAGCCACCAGATCAGTGCATAATCAGTCCCGTGATCAGTGCATGATCTGTCATGTGATCAGTGTTTGATATCCACGTGATCAGTCCATGCGTAGTCATGTGATCAGTGCATGAGAGCTACGTGATCAGTGCATGATCAGCCACGTCATCAGTGCAAGATCGCCACGTGGTCAGTGCATGATTAGTTACGTGACCAATGTATGATTAGCCATGTGATCAGTGCATGATAGCCACGTGATCAGTGCATGATCAGAAACGGGAGCAGTGCATGATAGCCATGTGATCAGTGTATGATAGCTACGTGATCAGTGCATGATCAGCCACGTAATCTGTGCATGATACCCACCTGACCAGTGCATGATCAGCAACGTGATTAGTGCATGATCAGCCAAGTGATCAGTGCATGATAGCCAAGTGAACAATGCATGATAGCTACGTGATCAGTGCATGCTCAGTCACAGGATCAGTGCCTAATAGCCACGTGATCAGTGCATGATTAGTCACGTCTTCAGTGCATGATCAGTCACGTGATCAGTGCATGATCAGCTTCGAGATCAATGCATGATCAGCCACGTGATCAGTGCATGATCAGCCACGTGATCAGTCCATGCACAGTCACGTGATCAGTGTATGATCAGCCACGTGATCAGTGCATGAGAGCCACCTGATCAGTGCATGGTAAGCAACGTGATTAGTGCCTCATTAGCCATATGATTAACGCATGATCGGCCACGTGATCAGTGCATGAACAGCTATGTGATCAGTGCATGCACAGTCACAAGATCAGTGTATGATCAGCTTTGTGATCAGTGCATGATCAATGCATGATCAGGCACATGATCATTGTATGATCAGTCACGTGATTAGTGCATGATCAGCCACGTGATCAGTGCATGATCAGCCACGTGATCAGTGTATGATTGCCAAGTGATCAGTGCATGATTAGTTACATGATCAATGTATGATCAGCCACGTGATCAGTGCATGATAGCCATGTGATCATTGCATGTTCAGCCACGTGATCAGTGCATGATCAGTCACGAGAACAGTGCATGTCAGCCATGGGATCACTGCATGATAGCCATGTGATCAGTGGATGATATCTACGTGATCAGTGCATGATCAGCCACGTAATCAGTGCATGATCAGCCACGTGATCACTGTATGATCAGCCAAGTGATCAGTGCATGTGCAGTCACGTGATCAGTGTATGATCAACCATGTGTTCAGTGCATGATAGACAAGTGATCAATGCATGATAGCTACGTGATCAGTGCATGCTCAGTCACATGAGCAGTGCATGATCAGCCACGTGATCAGTGCATGATAGCCACGTGATCATTGCCTACAATTACATGATCAGTGCATGTGCAGTCACGTGATTAGTGCATGTGCAGTCACGTGATCAGTGTATGATCAGCCACGTGTTCAGTGCATTAAAGACACGTGATCAGTGCATGATAGCCACGTGATCAGTGCATGATCAGTCACGTGATCAGTGCATGCGCAGTCACGTGACCAGTGTATGATCAGCCACGTGATCAGTGCATGATAGCCACCTGATCAGTGCATGATCATTCACGTGATCAGTGCATGATCAGCCACGTGATCGGTGCATGATAGCCAAGTGATCAATGCATGATAGCTACGTGATCGGTGCATGCTCAGTCACATGATCAGTGCGTGATCAGTCACGTGATCAGTGTATGATCATCCACATGATCAGTGCATGCACAGTCATGTGATCAGTGAATGATAGCCATGTGATCAGTGCATGATCAGTCAGGTGATCAGTGTATGGTCAGCCACGTGAACAATGCCTGCTGAGTCACAGGACCAGGGCCTACTGAGCTGCTTGATTCCTGTCTGCTGACCTGCTTGACAATTGCCAGCTGAGCTGCGTGTTTCTTGCCTGCTCATCTGCTTGACAATTGCCAGCTGAGCCGTCTGATTCCTGCCTATTCAGCTGCTTGATGATGGCCAGCTGAGCAGCATGATTCATCACAGCTGAGGTCCATGATTATTGCCTGCTGATTGCGTGATTCGTGCCTGCTCAGCTGTTTGGTTATTGCCTCCTGAGGCACATCATCAGTCCATGATAGCCACGTGATCAGTTCATGATCAGTCAAATGATCAGCACCATTCAGACACGAGACCACTGCATGCTAAGTCACGTGATCAGTTCATGATCAGCCATGTGATTAGTGCTTGATCAGCCATGTGATAAGTGCATGATCATCCACGTGATTATTGCATGCACCATCAAGTGATCAGTGCATTATGGCCACGTAATCAGTGCATGAACAGGTACGTGATCAGTTCATGCGCAGTCACATGATCAGTGCATGATAGACACGTAATCAGTGCATGATAGCCACGTGATCAGTGCATGATCAGTCACGGGATGAGTGCATGCGCAGTCAGGTGATCAGTGTATGATCATCCATGTGATCAGTGCATGATAGCCACCTGATCAGTGCATGATAAGCAACGTGATTAGTGCATGATCAGCCACGTGATCAGTGCATAATAGCCACGTGACCAGTATATGATTAATCAGTGCATGATCATCCACGTGATCAGTGCATGCACAGTCAAGTGATCAGTGCATGCAGTCACGTGATCAGTGTATCATCAGCTTCGAGATCAGAGGATGATCAGCCACGTGATCAGTGCATGATCAGTCACGTGATCAGAGTATGATCAGCCACGTGATCAGAGTATGATCAGCCACATGAACAGTGTATGATCAGCCAGGTGATCAGTGCATGACAGCAACGAGATTAGTGCATGATCAGGCAGGTGATCAGTGTATGATCAGCCACGTGATGAGTGCATGATCAGCCACGTGATCAGTGAATGATCAGCCACGTTATCAGTGCATGCACAGTCACGTGATCAGTGTATGACCAGCTATGTGATCAGTCCATGATCAGCCACGTGATCAGTGCATGATCAGCCTCGTGATCAGGGCATGCACAGTCAAGTGATCAGTGCATGCAGTCACGTGATCAGAGTATGATCAGCCACGTGAAGAGTGTAAGATCAGCCACGTGATCAGAGCATGACCGCAACGTGATTAGTGCATGATCAGGCACGTGATCAGTGTATTATCAGCCACGTGTTCAGTGCATGATCAGCCACGTGATCAGTGCATGATCAGCCAAGTGATCAGTGCATGGATTCACGTGAACAGATTGTGATCAGCTTTGTGATCAGTGAATGATTAGACACTTGATCAGTGCATGATCAGGCACGTGATCAGTGCATTATCAGTCACGTGACCAATGCATGATCAGCCACGTGATCAGTGCATGATAGCCACCTGACCAGTGCATGATCAGCAACGTGATTAGTGCATGATCAGCCACATGATCAGTGCATGATCAATCACGTGATCACTGTATGATCAGCCACGTCATCAGTGCATGTGCAGTCACATGATCAGTGTATGATCCGCCACGTGATCAGTGCATTATAGCCAAGTGATCAATGCATGATAGCTACGTGATCACTGTATGCTCAGTCACGTGATCAGTTCCTGATCAGCTACGTGGTCAGTGTATGATCATCCTCGAGACCAGGGCATGCTCAGTCACATGATCAGTGCCTAATAGCCACGTGATCAGTGCATGATTAGTCACGTCTTCAGTGCATGATCAGTCACGTGATCAGTGCATGATCAGCTACGTGATCAGTGCATGAGAGCCAGGGTGATCAGTGCATGATCTGTCACGTGATCAGTGTATGATCAACCACGTGATCAATGCATGATAGCCACCAGATCAGTGCATAATCAGTCCCGTGATCAGTGCATGATCTGTCATGTGATCAGTGTTTGATATCCACGTGATCAGTCATGCGTAGTCATGTGATCAGTGCATGAGAGCTACGTGATCAGTGCATGATCAGCCACGTCATCAGTGCAAGATCGCCACGTGGTCAGTGCATGATTAGTTACGTGACCAATGTATGATTAGCCATTGTGATCAGTGCATGATAGCCACGTGATCAGTGCATGATCAAAACGGGAGCAGTGCATGGATAGCCATGTGATCAGTGTATGATAGCTACGTGATCAGTGCATGATCAGCCACGTAATCTGTGCATGATACCCCCTGACCAGTGCATGATCAGCAACGTGATTAGTGCATGATCGCCAAGTGCTCAGTGCATGATAGCCAAGTGAACAATGCATGATAGCTACGTGATCAGTGCATGCTCAGTCACAGGATCAGTGCCTAATAGCCACGTGATCAGTGCATGATTAGTCACGTCTTCAGTGCATGATCAGTCACGTGATCAGTGCATGATCAGCTTCGAGATCAATGCATGATCAGCCACGTGATCAGTGCATGATCAGCCACGTGATCAGTCCATGCACAGTCACGTGATCAGTGTATGATCAGCCACGTGATCAGTGCATGAGAGCCACCTGATCAGTGCATGGTAAGCAACGTGATTAGTGCCTCATTAGCCATATGATTAACGCATGATCGGCCACGTGATCAGTGCATGAACAGCTATGTGATCAGTGCATGCACAGTCACAAGATCAGTGTATGATCAGCTTTGTGATCAGTGCATGATCAATGCATGATCAGGCACATGATCATTGTATGATCAGTCACGTGATTAGTGCATGATCAGCCACGTGATCAGTGCATGATCAGCCACGTGATCAGTGTATGATTGCCAAGTGATCAGTGCATGATTAGTTACATGATCAATGTATGATTAGCCACGTGATCAGTGCATGATAGCCATGTGATCATTGCATGATTAGTTACATGATCAATGTATGATCAGCCACGTGATCAGTGCATGATAGCCATGTGATCATTGCATGTTCAGCCACGTGATCAGTGCATGATCAGTCACGAGAACAGTGCATGTCAGCCATGGGATCACTGCATGATAGCCATGTGATCAGTGGATGATATCTACGTGATCAGTGCATGATCAGCCACGTAATCAGTGCATGATCAGCCACGTGATCACTGTATGATCAGCCAAGTGATCAGTGCATGTGCAGTCACGTGATCAGTGTATGATCAACCATGTGTTCAGTGCATGATAGACAAGTGATCAATGCATGATAGCTACGTGATCAGTGCATGCTCAGTCACATGAGCAGTGCATGATCAGCCACGTGATCAGTGCATGATAGCCACGTGGTCATTGCCTACAATTACATGATCAGTGCATGTGCAGTCACGTGATTAGTGCATGTGCAGTCACGTGATCAGTGTATGATCAGCCACGTGTTCAGTGCATTAAAGACACGTGATCAGTGCATGATAGCCACGTGATCAGTGCATGATCAGTCACGTGATCAGTGCCATGCGCAGTCACGTGACCAGTGTTATGATCAGCCACGTGATCAGTGCATGATAGCCACCTGATCAGTGCATGATCATTCACGTGATCAGTGCATGATCAAGCCACGTGATCGGTTGCATGATAGCCAAGTGATCAATGCATGATAGCTACGTGATCGGTGCATGCTCAGTCACATGATCAGTGCGTGATCAGTCACGTGATCAGTGTATGATCAATCCACATGATCAGTGCATGCACAGTCAATGTATCAGCGACTGATAGCCATGTGATCAGTGCATGATCAGTCAGGTGATCAGTGTATGGTCAGCCAACGTGCAACAATGCCTGCCTGATTCACAGGACCAGGGCCTACTGAGATGCTTGATTCCTGTCTGCTGACCTGCTCTGACAATTGCCAGCTGAGGCGCGTGTTTCTTGCACTGCTCATCTGCGTGACAATTCGCCAGGCTGAGCCGTCTGATTCCTCCTATTCAGCTGCTTGATGATGGCCAGCTGAGCGCAGCATGATTCATCACAGCTGAGGTCCATGATTATTGCCTGCTGATTGCGTGATTCGTGCCTGCTCAGCTGTTTGGTTATTGCCTCCTGAGGCACATCATCAGTCCATGATAGCCACGTGATCAGTTCATGATCAGTCAAATGATCAGCACCATTCAGACACGAGACCACTGCATGCTAAGTCACGTGATCAGTTCTGATCAGCCATGTGATTAGTGCTTGATCAGCCATGTGATAAGTGCATGATCATCCACGTGATTATTGCATGCACCATCAAGTGATCAGTGCATTATGGCCACGTAATCAGTGCATGAACAGGTACGTGATCAGTTCATGCGAGTCACCTGATCAGTGCATGATAGACACGTAATCAGTGCATGATAGCCACGTGATCAGTGCATGATCAGTCACGGGATGAGTGCATGCGCAGTCAGGTGATCAGTGTATGATCATCCATGTGATCAGTGCATGATAGCCACCTGATCAGTGCATGATAAGCAACGTGATTAGTGCATGATCAGCCACGTGATCAGTGCATAATAGCCACGTGACCAGTACCTATGATAATCAGTGCATGATCATCCACGTGATCCGTGCATGCACAGTCAAGTGATCAGTGCATGCAGTCACGTGATCAGTGTATCATCAGCTTCGAGATCAGAGGATGATCAGCCACGTGATCAGTGCATGATCAGTCACGTTGATCAGAGTATGATCAGCCACGTGATCAGAGTATGATCAGCCACAGAACAGTGTATGATCAGCCAGGTTGATCAGTGCATGACAGCAACGAGATTAGTGCATGATCAGGCAGGTGATCAGTGTATGATCAGCCACGTGATGAGTGCATGATCAGCACGTGATCAGTGAATGATCAGCCAGTTATCAGTGCATGCACAGTCACGTGATCAGTGATGACAAGCTATGTTGATCAGTCCATGATCAGCCATTGATCAGTGCATGATCAGCCTCGTGATCAGGGCATGCACAGTCAAGTGATCAGTGCATGCCGTCACGTGATCAGAGTATGATCAGCCACGTGAAGAGTGTAAGATCAGCCACGTGATCAGAGCATGACCGCAACGTGATTAGTGCATGATCAGGCACGTGATCAGTGTATTATCAGCCACGTGTTAGTGCATTATCAGCCACGTGATCAGTGCATGATCAGCCAATTGATCAGTGCATGGATTCACGTGAAACAGATTGTGATCAGCTTTGTGATCAGTGCATGATTAGACACTTGATCCAGTGCATGATCAGGCACGTGATCAGTGCATTATCAGTCACGTGACCAATGCATGATCAGCCACGTGATCAGTGCATGATAGCCACCTGACCCGTGCATGATCAGCAACGTGATTCGTGCATGATCAGCCACATGATCAGTGCATGATCAATCACGTGATCACTGTATGATCAGCCACGTCATCAGTGCATGTGCAGTCACATGATCAGTGTATGATCCGCCACGTGATCAGTGCATTATAGCCAAGTGATCCATGCATGATAGCTACGTGATCACTGTATGCTCAGTCACTTGATCAGTTCCTGATCAGCTACGTGGTCAGTGTATGATCATCCTCGAGACCAGGGCATGCTCAGTCACATGATCAGTGCCTAAATAGCCACGTGATCAGTGCTATGATTAGTCACGTCTTCAGTGCATGATCAGTCACGTGATCAGTGCATGAGAGCCAGGTGATCAGTGCATGATCTGTCACGTGATCAGTGTATGATCAACCACGTGATCAATGCATGATATCCCACCAGATCAGTGCATAATCAGTCCCGTGATCAGTGCATGATCTGTCATGTGATCAGTGTTGATATCCACGTGATCAGTCCATGCGTAGTCATTGATCAGTGCATGAGAGCTACGTGATCAGTGCATGATCAGCCACGTCATCAGTGCAAGATCGCCACGTGGTCAGTGCATGATTAGTTACGTGACCAATGTATGATTAGCCATGTGATCAGTGCATGATAGCACGTGATCAGTGCATGATCAGAAACGGGAGCAGTGCATGATAGCCATGTGATCAGTGTATGATAGCTACGTGATCAGTGCATGATCAGCCACGTAATCTGTGCATGATACCCACCTGACCAGTGCATGATCAGCAACGTGATTAGTGCATGATCAGCCAAGTGATCAGTGCATGATAGCCAAGTGAACAATGCATGATAGCTACGTGATCAGTGCATGCTCAGTCACAGGATCAGTGCCTAATAGCCACGTGATCAGTGCATGATTAGTCACGTCTTCAGTGCATGATCAGTCACGTGATCAGTGCATGATCAGCTTCGAGATCAATGCATGATCAGCCACGTGATCAGTGCATGATCAGCCACGTGATCAGTCCATGCACAGTCACGTGATCAGTGTATGATCAGCCACGTGATCAGTGCATGAGAGCCACCTGATCAGTGCATGGTAAGCAACGTGATTAGTGCCTCATTAGGCCATATGATTAACGCATGATCGGCCACGTGATCAGTGCATGAACAGCTATGTGATCAGTGCATGCACAGTCACAAGATCAGTGTATGATCAGCTTTGTGATCAGTGCATGATCAATGCATGATCAGGCACATGATCATTGTATGATCAGTCACGTGATTAGTGCATGATCAGCCACGTGATCAGTGCATGATCAGCCACGTGATCAGTGTATGATTGCCAAGTGATCAGTGCATGATTAGTTAAATGATCAACGTATGATTAGCACGTGATCAGTGCATGATTAGCCATGTGATCATTGCATGTTCAGCCACGGATCAGTGCATGATCAGTCACGAGAACAGTGCATGTCAGCCATGGGATCACTGCATGATAGCCATGTGATCAGTGGATGATATCTACGTGATCAGTGCATGATCAGCACGTAATCAGTGCATGATCAGCCACGTGATCACTGTATGATCAGCCAAGTGATCAGTGCATGTGCAGTCACGTGATCAGTGTATGATCAACCATGTGTTCAGTGCATGATAGACAAGTGATCACTGCATGATAGTACGTGATCAGTGCATGCTCAGTCACATGAGCAGTGCATGATCAGCCACGTGATCAGTGCATGATAGCCACGTGATCATTGCCTAACAATTACATGATCACGGCATGTGCCAGTCACGTGATTAGTGCATGTGCAGTCACGTGATCAGTGTCTGATCAGCCACGTGTTCAGTGCCTTAAGAACGTGATCAGTGCATGATAAGCCACGTGATCAGTGCATGATCAGTCACGTGATCAGTGCATGCGCCAGCCACTGATCGGTGCATGATAGCCAAGTGATCAATGCATGATAGCTACGTGATGGGCATGCTCAGTCACATGATCAGTGCGTGATCAGTCACGTGATCAGTGTATGATCATCCACATGATCAGTGCATGCACAGTCATGTGATCAGTGAATGATAGCCATGTGATCAGTGCATGATCAGTCAGGTGATCAGTGTATGGTCAGCCACGTGAACAATGCTGCTGAGTCACAGGACCAGGGCCTACTGAGCTGCTTGATTCCTGTCTGCTGACCTGCTTGACAATTGCCAGCTGAGCTGCGTGTTTCTTGCCTGCTCATCTGCTTGACAATTGCCAGCTGAGCCGTCTGATTCCTGCCTATTCAGCTGCTGATGATGGCAGTGAGCAGCATGATTCATCACAGCTGAGGTCCATGATTATTGCCTGCTGATTGCGTGATTCGTGCCTGCTCAGCTGTTTGGTTATTGCCTCCTGAGGCACATCATCAGTCCATGATAGCCACGTGATCAGTCATGATCAGTCAAATGATCAGCACCATTTCGACACGAGACCACTGCATGCTAAGTCACGTGATCAGTTCATGATCAGCCATGTGATTAGTGCTTGATCAGCCATGTGATAAGTGCATGATCATCCACGTGATTATTGCATGCACAATCACGTGATCAGTGCATTATGGCCACGTAATCAGTGCATGAACAGGTACGTGATCAGTTCATGCGCAGTCACATGATCAGTGCATGATAGACACGTAATCAGTGCATGATAGCCACGTGATCAGTGCAGGATCATCAGTCACGGGATGAGTGCATGCGCAGTCAGGTGATCAGTGTATGATCATCCATGTGATCAGTGCATGATAGCACCTGATCAGTGCATGCTGATAAGCAACGTGATTAGTGCATGATCAGCCACGTGATCAGTGCATAATAGCCACGTGACCAGTATATGATTAATCAGTGCATGATCATCCACGTGATCAGTGCATGCACAGTCAAGTGATCAGTGCATGCAGTCACGTGATCAGTGTATCATCAGCTTCGAGACAGAGGATGATCAGCCACGTGATCAGTGCATGATCAGTCACGTGATCAGAGTATGATCAGCCACGTGATCAGAGTATGATCAGCCACATGAACAGTGTATGATCAGCCAGGTGATCAGTGCATGAACAGCAACGAGATTAGTGCATGATCAGGCGGTGATCAGTGTATGATCAGCCACGTGATGGAGTGCATGGGTCAGCCACGTTTCAGTGCATGCACAGTCACGTGATCAGTGTATGACCAGCTATGTGATCAGTCCATGATCAGCCACGTGATCAGTGCATGATCAGCCTCGTGATCAGGGCATGCACAGTCAAGTGATCAGTGCATGCCGTCACGTGATCAGAGTATGATCAGCCACGTGAAGAGTGTATGATCAGCCACGTGATCAGAGCATGACCGCAACGTGATTAGTGCATGATCAGGCACGTGATCAGTGTATTATCAGCCACGGTTCAGTGCATGATCAGCCCACGTGATCAGTGCATGATCAGCCAAGTGATCAGTGCATGGTTCACGTGAACAGATTGTGATCCGCTTTGTGATCAGTGCATGATTAGACACTTGATCAGTGCATGATCAGGCACGTGATCAGTGCATTATCAGTCACGTGACCAATGCATGATCAGCCACGTGATCAGTGCATGATAGCCACCTGACCAGTTGCATGATCCGCAACGTGATTAGTGCATGATCATCCATGATCAGTGCATGATCCATCAGTGATCAAGTATGATCAGCCCACGTCATCAGTGCATGTGCAGTCACATGATCAGTGTATGATCCGCCACGTGATCAGTGCATTATAGCCAAGTGATCAATGCATGATAGCTACGTGATCACTGTATGCTCAGTCACGTGATCAGTTCCTGATCAGCTACGTGGTCAGTGTATGATCATCCTCGAGACCAGGGCATGCTCAGTCACATGATCAGTGCCTAATTCCACGTGATCAGTGCATGATTAGTCACGTCTTCAGTGCATGATCAGTCACGTGATCCGTGCATGATCAGCTACGTGATCAGTGCATGAGAGCCAGGTGATCAGTGCATGATCTGTCACGTGATCAGTGTATGATCAACCAGGTGATCAATGCATGATAGCCACCAGATCAGTGCATAATCAGTCCCGTGATCCACGTGCATGATCTGTCATGTGATCAGTGTTTGATATCCACGTGATCAGTCCATGC
>NW_020867761.1:0-70015 GCF_003369695.1 Bos indicus x Bos taurus
TGCATGATCAGCCACGTGATCACTGCATGATAGCCACGTTATCTGTGCATGATCAGTTACCTGATCAGTGCATGCGCAGTCACGTGATCAGTGCATTATCAACGACGGGATCACTGTATGATCAGCCAGGTGATCATTGCATACCCAGTCCACGTGATCAGTGTATGATCAGTCAGGTAACAGTGTATGATCATCCACGTGATCAGTGCATGGGCAGTCATGTGATCAAGTGAATGATAGCCACGTAATCAGTGCACGATCACTCATATGATCAGAGTATGATCAGCCACGTGATCAGTGCATGTTAGCCACGTGATCAGTGCATGATAGCCACTGATCAGTGCATGATCAGCCAGGTGATCAGTGTATGATCAGACACCTGAACAGTGCATGATAGACATGTTATCAGGGCATGATAGCCATCTGATCAGTGCTTGATCAGTCACATGATGAGTGCACGATCTGTTACGTGATCAGTGCATTTAGCCAAATGATCAGGACATGATAGCCACGTGATCAGTGCATCATCAGCCACGTGATCAGTGCATTTTAGCCAAGTGATCAGGACATGATAGCCACGTGATCAGTACTTGACCAGCCACGTGATCAGTGCCTGCACAGTCATGTGAACAGGGACTGCTGAGCTGCGTGATTCCTGCCTGCTCATCTACTTGATAATTGCCAACTGAGCTGCGTGATTCCTGCCTGCTCATCTGCTTGATAATTGCCAGCTGAGCTGCCGGATACCTGTTTGCTCATCTGCTTGATTATTGCCAGCTCAGCTGTGTGATTCCTGCCTCCTCATCTGCTTGACAATGGCCAGCTGAGCGTGTGATTCCTGCCTGCTCAGCTGCTTGATTATTGTCAGCTGAGCAGCATGATTCATCACAGATGAAGTCCATGATTATTGCCTACTGATTGCGTGATCCGTGCCTGCTCAGCTCTTTGATTATTGCCTCCTGAGGCACATCATCAGTGCATGATAGCCACGTGATCAGCGCATGATCACTCACATGATCAGCGACATTCAGACAAGTGATCACTGCATGCTCAGTCACATGATCAGTTCATGATCAGCCATGTGATTAGTGCATGATCAGCCACGTGATCAGTGCATGATTATCCACGTGATCAGTGCATGCACAGTCACGTGGTCAGTGCATGATAGCCAGGTGATCAGTGCATGATCAGTAACGTGATCAGTGTATGATCAGCCACGTGATCAGTGCATGATAGCCAAGTGATCAGGGCATGATAGCCACGTGATCAGTGAATGATCTGTCACGTGATCAGTGCATGATCAGGCACGGGATCAGTGCATGATCAGGCACGGGATCAGTGCACGATCAGGCAGGTGATCAGTGCATGATGAGTCACGTGATCAGTGTATGATCAGCCACGTGATCAGTGCATGATAACCACGTGACCAGTGCATGATCAGTCACGTGATCAGTGCATGATCAGCCACGGGATCAGTGCATGATAGCCATGTGATCAGTGCATGATAGCTACGTGATCAGTGCATGCACAGTCACGTGATCATTGTATGATCAGCCACGTGATCAGTGCATGCACAGTCACGTGATCATTGTATGATCAGCTTCGTGATCAGTGCATGATCAGCCACGTGATCAGTGCATGATCAGGCAGGTGATCAGTGCATGATCAGGCAGGTGATCAGTGCATGATCAGGCACGTGATCAGTGCATGATCAGCCACGTGATCAGTGCATGCACAGTCACGTGATCATTGTATGATCAGCTTCGTGATCAGTGCATGATCAGCCACGTGATCAGTGCATGATCATGCACGTGATCAGTGCATGATCAGGCACGTGATCAGTGCATGATCAGCCACGTGATCAGTGCATGCACAGTCACGTGATCATTGTATGATCAGCTTCGTGATCAGTGCATGATCAGGCACCTGATCAGTGCATGATCAGTCACGTGATCAGTGTATGATCAGCCACGTGATAAGTGCATGATCAGCCGCTTGATCAGTGCATGATTAGCCAAATCATCAGTGCATGCAGTCACAGGATCAGTGTATGATCAGGTTCTTGATCAGTGCATGATCAGCCACGGGATCAGTGCATGATCACTCACGTGATCAGTGCATGATCAGTCATGTGATCAGTGTATGATAAGACACGTGATCAGTGCATGATTGCCATGTGATCAGTGCATGATCAGCCACGTGATCAGTGCATGATCAGGCACGTGATCAGTGCATGATCAGTCATGTGATCAGTGTATGATAAGACACGTGATCAGTGCATGATTTCATGTGATCAGTTCATGATCAGCCACGTAATCAGTGCATGATAGCCACCTGACCAATGCATGATCAGCAACGTGATTAGTGCATGATCAGCCACATGATCACTGCATGATCAGCCACGTGATCAGTGTATGATCGGCCATGTGATCAGTGCATGATAGCCAAGCTATAAATGCATGAGAGCTACGTGATCAGTGCATGATCAGTCACATGATCAGTGCATGATCAGCCACGTGATCAGTGAATGAGAGCCACCTGATCAGTGCATGATCAGTCACGTGAGCAGTGCATGATCAGCCCCGTGATCAGTGCATGATCATCCACGTGATCAGTGAATGAGAGCCACCTGATCAGTGCATGATCAGTCACGTGATCAGTGCATGATCAGCCACGTGATCAGTGCAGGATCAGCCACGTGATCAGTGAATGAGAGCCACCTGATCAGTGCATGATCAGTCACGTGAGCAGTGCATGATCAGCCCCGTGATCAGTGCATGATCATCCACGTATTCAGTGAATGAGAGCCACCTGATCAGTGCATGATCAGTCACGTGATCAGTGCATGATCAGCCACGTGATCAGTGCATGATCATCCACGTGATCAGTGAATGAGAGCCACCTGATCAGTGCATGATCAGTCACGTGATCAGTGCATGATCAGCCACGTGATCAGTGAATGAGAGCCACCTGATCAGTGCATGATCAGTCACGTGAGCAGTGCATGATCAGCCACGTGATCAGTGCATGATCATCCACATGATCAGTGCCTGTGCAGTCACGTGATCAGTACACGATAGCCGTTTGATCAGTGCATGATCAGTCACGTTATCAGTGTATGATCATCAAAGTGAAGATTGTGTGCTCAGTCACGTGATCAGGGCCTGCTGAGCTGCGTGATTCCTGTCTGAGAGCTGCTTGACAATTGCCAGCTGAGCTGCGTGTTTCCTGCCTTCTCATCTGCTTGATAATTGCCAGCTGAGCTGTGTGATTCCTGCCTGCTCATCTGCTTGATAATTGCCAGTTGAGCTGCGTGATTCCTGCCTGCTCATCTGCTTGATAACTGGCAGCTGAGCTGCGTGACTCCTCCCTGCTCCTCTACTTGATAATTGCCAGCTGAGCTGTGTGATTCCTGCCTGTACATTTGAATATTGCTTCCTGAGGCACATCATCAGTGCATGATAGCCACGTGATCAGCGCATGATCATTCACATGATCAGTGCCATTCAGACATGTGATCACTGCAGCCTCAGTCACGTGATCAGTTCATGATCAGCCACGTTATTAGTGCATGATCAGCAACGTGGTCACTGGATGATCATCCACGTGATCAGTGCATGGGTAGTCACGTGATCAGTGCATGATAGCCACGTGATCAGTGCATGGTCAGTCACATGATCACAGCCATTCAGACACGTGGAGACTGCAGCCTCAGTCACGTGATCAGTTCATGATCAGCCACGTTATTAGTGCATGATCAGCAACGTGGTCACTGGATGATCATCCACGTGATCAGTGCATGGGCAGTCACGTGATCAGTGTATGATCAGCCACGTGAACAGTGTGTGCTCAGTCTCGTGATCAGGGCCTGCTGAGCTGCGTGATTCCTGCCTGTAATCTGCTTGACAATTGCCAAATGAGCTGGGTGATTCCTGCCTGCTCATCTGCTTGACAATTGCTAGCTTAGCTACGTCATCCTACCTTCTCATCTGCTTTATTATTGCCAGCTGAGCAGCATAATTCATCACAGTTGAGCCCCATGATTATTGCCTGCGGATTGCGTGATTGGTGACAGCTCACCTCTTTGATTATTGCCTCCAGAGGCACATCATCAGTGCATGATAGCCACGTGATCAGTGCATGTTCACTCACATGATCAGCACCCTTCAGTCACGTGATCACTGCATGCTCAGTTACCTGATCAGTTCATGATCAGCCACGTGATCGGTGCATAATCAGACACGTGATCAGTGTATGATCAGCCACGTATTCAGTGCATGCTTAGTCAACTGATCACTGCATGATAGCCATGAAATCAGTGCATAATCAGTCACATGATCAGGGCATGATCAGTCACGTGATAAGTGAATGATAGCCACGTGATCAGTGCATGTTCAGTCATGTGATTAGTGCATGATAGCCACGTGATCAGTGCATGATCAGCCACGTGATCAGGGCATGATCAACCACGTGATAAGTGTATGATCAGCCACGTGATCATTGCATGCACAATCACGTGATCAGTGTATGATCAGTCACGTGAACAGTGTATGATCATCCACGTGATCAGTGCATGGGCAGTCACGTGATCAATGCATGATAGCCACCTGATCAGTGCATGATAGCCACCTGACCCGTGCATGATCAGCCACGTGATCAGTGCATGATCATCCACGTGATCAGTGCATGATAGCCACGTGATCAGTGCATGATCAGTCACCTGATCAGTTTATGATCAGCCAAGTGAACAGTGGGTGCTCAGTCACGTGATAAGGGCCTGCTGAGCTGCATGATTCCTGTCTGCTCATCTGCTTGACAATTGCCAGCTGAGCTGTGAGATTCCTGCCTGCTGATCTGCTTGATAATTGCCAGCTGAGGTGTGTGATTCCAGCCTGCTCATCTGCTTGATTATTGCGAGCTGAGCTGCATGATTCCTTCCTGCTCATCTGCTTGAAAATTGCCAGCTGAACTGCATGATTCCTGCCTGTAATCTGCTTGAAAATTGCCAGAGGAGCTGCGTGATTCCTGCCTGCTCATCTGCTTGACAATTGCTAGCTGAGCTGCGTGATCCTACCTTACCATCTGCTTTATTATTGCCAGCTGAGCAGCATAATTCATCACAGTTGAGCCCCATGATTATTGCCTGCGGATTGCGTGATTGGTGACAGCTCACCTCTTTGATTATTGCCTCCAGAGGCACATCATCAGTGCATGATAGCCACGTGATCAGTGCATGTTCACTCACATGATCAGCACCCTTCAGTCACGTGATCACTGCATGCTCAGTTACCTGACCAGTTCATGATCAGCCACGTGATCAGTGCATAATCAGACACGTGATCAGTGTATGATCAGCCACGTGATCAGTGCATGCTTAGTCACCTGATCACTGCATGATAGCCATGTAATCAGTGCATAATCAGTCACATGATCAGGGCATGATCAGTCACGTGATCAGTGAATGATAGCCACATGATCAGTGCATGATCTATCATGCGATCAGTGCATGACAGCCACGTGATCAGTGCATGATAGCCACCTGATCAGTGCATGATAAGTCACGTGATCAGTGCATGATCAGTCATGTGATCAGTGTATGATCAGCCACGAGATCAGTGCATGATAGCAACGTGATCAATGCATGATAGCCACGTGATCAGTGCATGATAGCCACCTGATCAGGGCATGATCAGTCACGTGATCAGTGCATGATATTTTCACGTGATCAGTGTATGATCATCCAAGTGATCAGTGCATGCACAGTCACGTGACCAGTGTATGATATCGACTTGATCAGTGCATTATCAGTCACGTGATCAGTGCATGATCATCTAAGTGATTAGTGCATGATAGCCAGGTGATCAGTGCATGATCAGTCACGTGATCAGTGTATGATCAGCCAAGTGATCAGTGCATCATAGCCACCTGATCAGTGCATGATCAGTCATTTTTTATCAGTGCTTGATCTGTCACGTGATCAGTGTATGATATCCACGTGATCAGTACATGCGCAGTCATGTGATCAGTGCATGATAGCTACGTGAACACTGCATGATCAGCTCCGTGATCAGTGCATGATAGCCACGTGATCAGTGCATGATAGCCACGTGATCAGTGCATGATCGGTTACCTGATCAGTGCATGCGCAGTCACGTGATCAGTGCATGATCATTTACATGATCAGTGCATGCGCAGTCAAGGAATCAATGCATGATACCACGTGATCAGTGCCTGATCAGCCACGTGATCAGTGCATGATAGCCACGTGATCAGTGCATGATAGCCACGTTATCAGTGCATGATCGGTTACCTGATCAGTGCATGCGCAGTCACGTGATCAGTGCATGATCATTTACATGATCAGTGCATGCGCAGTCAAGGAATCAATGCATGATACCACGTGATCAGTGCCTGATCAGCCAGGTGATCAGTGCATGATAGCCACCTGATCAATGCATGATCAGCAAAGTGATTCGTGCATGATCAGCCACGTGATGAGTGCATGATCAGTCACGTGATAAGTGTATGACCAGCCACGTGATCAGTGCATGATAGCCACCTGATCAGTGCATGATCAGTCACTTTATCAGTGCATGATCTGTCACGTGATCAGTGTATGACCAGCCACATGATCAATGCATGATAGCCACCTCATCAGTGCATGATAGCCACGTGATCAGTGCATGATCAGTTACATGACCAGTGCATGATCAGCCACTTGATCAGTGCATGATAGCCACGTGATCAGTGCATGATCAGTCACATGATCAGTGCATGATCAGACACGTAGTCAGTGCATGATAGCCACGTTATCAGTGCATGATCAGTTACATGATCAGTGCATGCGCAGTCAAGGAATCTATACATGATAGCCACGTGATCAGTGCATGATCAGCCAGGTGATCAGTGAATGATAGCCACGTGATCAGTGCATGATCAGTCACGTGATCAGTGCATGATCAGTCATGTGATCAGTGTATGAACAGCCACGTGATCAGGGCATGATCAGTCACGTGAAATTGTATGATAGCCACGTGATCAGTGCATGATCAGCCACTTGATCAGTGCATGATAGCCACCTGATCAATTCATGATCAGCAGCGTGATTCGTGCATGATCAGCCACGTGATCAGTGTATGATCATCCACATGATCAGTGCATGCACAGTCAGGTGTCCAGTGCATGATACCGACGTGATCAGTGCATGATCAGTCACGTAATCAATGCATGATCAGCTACGTGATCACTGCATGATAGCCAGGTAATCAGTGCATGATCAGCCAGGTGATCAGTGTATGATCAGCCACGTAATCAGTGCATGATAAGCACGTGATCATTGCATGATCCGTCATGTGATCAGTGTATGATCAGCCACGTGATCAATGCATGATAGCCACCTGATCAGTGCATGATCAGTCACTTTATCAGTGCATGATCTGTCACGTGATCAGTGTAGGATATCCACGTGATCAGTCCGTGCACAGTCATGTGATCAGTGCATGATAGCTACGTGAACACTGCATGATCAGCTCCGTGATCAGTGCATGATAGCCATGTGATTGGTGCATGATCAGTCACGTTATCAGTGCATGATCAGCCACGTGATCACTGCATGATAGCCACGTTATCTGTGCATGATCAGTTACCTGATCAGTGCATGCTCAGTCACGTGATCAGTGCATTATCAACGACGGGATCACTGTATGATCAGCCAGGTGATCATTGCATACCCAGTCACGTGATCAGTGTATGATCAGTCAGGTGAACAGTGTATGATCATCCACGTGATCAGTGCATGGGCAGTCATGTGATCAGTGAATGATAGCCACGTAATCAGTGCATGATCACTCATATGATCAGAGTATGATCAGCCACGTGATCAGTGCATGTTAGCCACGTGATCAGTGCATGATAGCCACCTGATCAGTGCATGATCAGCCAGGTGATCAGTGTATGATCAGACACCTGAACAGTGCATGATAGACATGTTATCAGGGCATGATAGCCATCTGATCAGTGCTTGATCAGTCACATGATGAGTGCACGATCTGTTACGTGATCAGTGCATTTTAGCCAAATGATCAGGACATGATAGCCACGTGATCAGTGCATCATCAGCCACGTGATCAGTGCATTTTAGCCAAGTGATCAGGACATGATAGCCACGTGATCAGTACTTGACCAGCCACGTGATCAGTGCCTGCACAGTCACGTGAACAGGGACTGCTGAGCTGCGTGATTCCTGCCTGCTCATCTACTTGATAATTGCCAACTGAGCTGCGTGATTCCTGCCTGCTCATCTGCTTGATAATTGCCAGCTGAGCTGCCGGATACCTGTTTGCTCATCTGCTTGATTATTGCCAGCTCAGCTGTGTGATTCCTGCCTCCTCATCTGCTTGACAATGGCCAGCTGAGCCGTGTGATTCCTGCCTGCTCAGCTGCTTGATTATTGTCAGCTGAGCAGCATGATTCATCACAGATGAAGTCCATGATTATTGCCTACTGATTGCGTGATTCGTGCCTGCTCAGCTCTTTGATTATTGCCTCCTGAGGCACATCATCAGTGCATGATAGCCACGTGATCAGCGCATGATCACTCACATGATCAGCGACATTCAGACAAGTGATCACTGCATGCTCAGTCACATGATCAGTTCATGATCAGCCATGTGATTAGTGCATGATCAGCCACGTGATCAGTGCATGATTATCCACGTGATCAGTGCATGCACAGTCACGTGGTCAGTGCATGATAGCCAGGTGATCAGTGCATGATCAGTAACGTGATCAGTGTATGATCAGCCACGTGATCAGTGCATGATAGCCAAGTGATCAGGGCATGATAGCCACGTGATCAGTGAATGATCTGTCACGTGATCAGTGCATGATCAGGCACGGGATCAGTGCATGATCAGGCACGGGATCAGTGCATGATCAGGCAGGTGATCAGTGCATGATGAGTCACGTGATCAGTGTATGATCAGCCACGTGATCAGTGCATGATAACCACGTGACCAGTGCATGATCAGTCACGTGATCAGTGCATGATCAGCCACGGGATCAGTGCATGATAGCCATGTGATCAGTGCATGATAGCTACGTGATCAGTGCATGCACAGTCACGTGATCATTGTATGATCAGCCACGTGATCAGTGCATGCACAGTCACGTGATCATTGTATGATCAGCTTCGTGATCAGTGCATGATCAGCCACGTGATCAGTGCATGATCAGGCAGGTGATCAGTGCATGATCAGGCACGTGATCAGTGCATGATCAGCCACGTGATCAGTGCATGCACAGTCACGTGATCATTGTATGATCAGCTTCGTGATCAGTGCATGATCAGCCACGTGATCAGTGCATGATCATGCACGTGATCAGTGCATGATCAGGCACGTGATCAGTGCATGATAGCCACGTGATCAGTGAATGATCTGTCACGTGATCAGTGTATGACCATCCACGTGATCAGTGCATGGGCAGTCACGTGATAGGTGAATGATAGCCACGTGATCAGTGCATGATCAGTCACGTGATCAGAGTATAATCAGCCACGTGATCAGTGCTTGTTAGCCACCTGATCAGTGCATGATCAAT
This sequence comes from Bos indicus x Bos taurus, assembly GCF_003369695.1. NCBI lineage: Eukaryota > Metazoa > Chordata > Mammalia > Artiodactyla > Bovidae > Bos > Bos indicus x Bos taurus. The sequence continues at coordinate 9,601 of NW_020867761.1, forward strand.
CACGTGAGCAGTGTATGATCAGCCAAGTGAACAGTGCGTGCTGAGTCATGTGATCAGGGCCTGCTGAGCTGCGTGATTCCTGTCTGCTCATCTGCTTGACAATTGCCAGCTGAGCTGTGTGATTCCAGCCTGCTCATCTGCTTGATAATTGCCACCTGAGCTGTGTGATTCCTGCCTGCTCATCTGCTTGATAATTGCCAGCTGAGCTGTGTGATTCCAGCCTGCTCATCTGCTTGATAATTGCCAGGTGAGCTGCATGATTCCTGCCTGCTCATCTGCTTGATAATTGCCAGCTGGGCTGCGTGATTCTTGCCTGCTCATCTGGTTGAAAATTGCGAGCTGAGCTGCGTGATTCCTGCCTGCTCAGCTGCTTGATAATTGCCAGATGAGCTGCGTGATTCCTGCCTGCTCATCTGTTTGATAATTGCCAGCCACGTTGCGTGATTCCTCCCTGCTCATCTGCTTGATTATTGCCAGCTGAGCTGAATCATCCTGCCTTCTCATCTGCTTGATAATTGTCTGCTGAGCTGTGTGATTCCTGCCTGCTCATCTGCTTGATTATTGCCAGCTGAGCTGAGTCATCCTGCCTTCTCATCTGCTTTATAATTGTCTGCTGAACTGTGTGATTCCTGCCTGCTCATCTGCTTGACAATTGCCAGCTAAATTGTGTGATTCCTGCCTGCTGAGCTGCTTGATTATTGCCGGTTGAGCAGCATGATTCGTCACAGCTGAGCTCCATGATTATTGCCTGCTGATTGCGGGATTCGTGCCTGTTCAGCTCTTTGATTATTGTCTCCTGAGGCACATCATCAGTGCATTATAGCCACGTGAGCAGCGCGTGAAAAGTCACATGATCAGTCCCATTCAGTCACGTGCTCCCTGCATGATAGCCACGTGATCAGTGCATTCCCAGTCACGTAATCAGTACTTGATCAGCCACGTGATCAGTGCATGGTCAGTCACGTGATCAGTGTATGATATGCCATGTAATCAGTGCATGATAGCCACGTGATCAGTGCATGATAGCCACCTGATCAGTGAATGATCAGTCATGTGATCAATGCATGATCTGTCACGTAATCACTGTATGATCATCCACGTTATCTGTGCATTTGCAATCACATGATCAGGGAATGATAGCCACGTGAGCTGTGCATGATCAGTCACGTTTTCAGTGCATGGTCAGCCACGTTATCAGTCATGATAGCCACATGATCAGTGCATGATCAGTCACATGATCAGTTTTTGATAATCCAGGTGACCATTGCATGAGCAGTCACGGGCTCCAGGCATGATAGCCCATGATCGGTGCATGATCAGCTACGTGATCAGTGCATGATAGCCCCTTGATCCGTGCATGATCAGTCACATGAACAGTGTATGATCAGCCACGTGATCCGTGCATGATAGCCACGTGATCAGTGCCTGATCAGTCACGTGATCAGTGCATGATCAATCACGTGATCAGTGTATGATCATCTACGTGATCAGTGCATGGGCAGTCACGTGATCAGGGCCTGTTGAGCGGTGTGATTCCTGCTGCTCATCTCCTTGACAATTGCCAGCTGAGCTTCGTGATTCCTGTCTCTCAGCTGCTTGACAATTGCCAGGTGAGCTGCATGATTCCTGCCTGCTCATCTGCTTGACAACTGCCAGCTTAGCTGCGTAATTCCTGCCTGCTCATTGGCTTGATTATTGCCAGCTGAGCACCATGATTCGTCACAGCTAAGCTCCATGATTATTGCCTGCTGATTGCTTGATTCGTGCCTGTTCAGCTTGTCAATTATTGTCTCCTGAGACACATCATCAGTGCATTATAGCCACGTGATCAGCGTGTGATAAGTCATATGATCAGTCCTATTCAGTCACGTGCTCCCTGCATGATCACCACGCGATCAGTGCATGCGCAATCACGTAATCAGTACTTGATCAGCCACGTGATCAGTGCATGATCAGTCACGTGATCAGTGTATGATCAGCCACGTAATCAGTGCATGATAGCCAGGTGATCAGTGCATGATAGCCACCTGATCAGTGAATGATCAGTCACGTGATCAGTGCATAATCTGTCTCGTGATCACTGTATGATCATCCACGTTATCTGTGCATGTGCGAGATTCGTGCCTGCTCAGCTCTTTTATTATGGCCTGCTGAGCTGCGAGATTTGTGCCTGTTCAGATCCTTGATTATTGTCTGCTGAGCTGCGTGATTCCTCCCTGCTGAGCTCCATGATTATTGCCTGCTGAGCTGGGTGATTCGTGCCTGCTCAACTCCTTGATTATTGCCTGCTGAGCTGCATGATTCCTGCCTGCTCAGCTCCATGATTATTGCCTGCTGAGCTGTATGATTCCTGCCTGCTCAGCACCTTGCTTATTGCCTGTTGAACTCTGTAATTCGTACCTCCTCGGCTCCTTGATTATTGCCTGCTTAGCTGGGAAATTCCTGTCCTCTCAGTCACGGCTTTAGTGCCTGCAGAGTCACTTGATTAGAGTCTGCTTAGCCACGTCATTACAGTCTGCTCAACTCCATGATTATTGCCTGCTGAACTGCGTGATTCCTGCCTGCTCAGCTCCATGATTATTGCCTAGTGAGCTGCGTGATTCGTGCCTGCTGCGCTCCTTGATTATTGCCAGCTGAACTCCGTGATTCATGCCTGCTCTGCTCCATGATTATTGCCTGCTGAGCTGCATGACTCGTATCTGCTCAGTCACGGGATTAGAGCCTGCTGAGTCACGTGACTAGTGTCTGCTTAGCCACTTCATTACAGTCTGCTCAGCTCCATGATTATTGCCTGCTGAGCTGGGTGATTCGTGCCTGCTCAGTCACGGGTGTAGACCCTGCTGAGTCACGTGATTGGAGTCTGCTTAGCCACATCATTACAGTCTGCTCAGCTCCATGATTATTCCCTGCTGAGCTGGGTGATTCGTGCCTGCTCAGTCACGGGTTTAGACCCTGCTGAGTCACGTGATTAGATTCTGCTTAGCAACGTTATTACAGTCTGCTCAGCTATATGATTATTGCCTGTTCAGCTGCGTAATTCTTGCCTGCTCAGCTCCATGATTATTGCCTGCTGAGCTGCGTGATTCCTGCTTGTTCAGCTCCTTGATTTTTTCCTGCTGAACTGGGTGATTCATGCCTGCTCAGCTCCATGATTATTGCCTGCTGAGCTGCATGACTTGTATCTGCTCAGTCATGGGTTTAGAGCCTGCTGAGTCACGTGACTCGTGTCTGCTTAGCCACTTCATTACAGTCTGCTCAGCTCCTTGATTATTGCCTGCTCAGCTGCGTGATTCGTGCCTTCTCAGCTCCTTGATTATAACCTGCTCATCTGCGAGATTCGAGCCTGCTCAGCTCCTGGATTATTGCCTGCTGATCTGCGAGATTCGTTCCTGCTCAGCTCTTTTATTATGGCCTGCTGAGCTGCCACATTCGTGCCTGATCAGCTCCTTGATTATTGTCTGCTGAGCTTCGTGATTCGTGTCTGCTCAGTCACGGGTTTAGAGCCTGCTGAGTCACGAGATTAGAGTCTGCTTAGCCACGTCATTACAGTCTGCTCAGCTCCCTGATTATAGCCTGCTGAGCTCGTGATTCCTGCCTTCTGAGCTCTATGATTACTGCCTGCTGAGCTGGGTGATTCGTGCCTGCTCAGCTCCTTGATTATTGCCTGATGAGCTGGGAGATTCGTGCCTGCTCAGCTCCTTGTTTATTGCCAGCTGAGCTGCGTGATTTGTGCGTGCTCAGCTCCATGATTATTGCCTGCTGAGGTGCGTGACTCGTGTCTGTTCAGTACCGGGTTTAGAGCCTGGTGAGTCACGTGACTAGGGTCTGTTTAGCCACTTCATTACAGTCTGCTCAGCTCCATGATTATTGCTTGCTGAGCTGCATGACTCCTCTCTGCTCACTCACGGGTTTAGATCCTGCTGAGTCACGTGATTAGTCTGCTTAGCCACGACATTACAGTCTGCTCAACTCCATGATTATTCCCTGCTGAGCTGCGTGATTCCTGCCTGCTCAAGTCCATGATTATTGCCTGCTGAGCTGCATGATTCCTGCTTGCTCAGCACCTTTATTATTGCCTGTTGAGCTTCATGATTCGTGCCTGCTCAGCTCCTTGATTATTGCCTGCTTAGCTGTGTGATTCATGTCCTCTCACTCAAGCGTTTAGCGCCTGCAGAGTCACGTGATTAGAGTCCTCTTAGCCATGTCATTACGTCTGCTCAGCTCCTTGATTATTGCCTGCTGAGCTGCGTGATTCGTGCCTGCTCAGCTCCTTGATTATTCCCTGCTGATCTGCGAGATTTGTGCCTGCTCAGCTCTTTTATTATGGCCTGCTGAGCTGCGAGATTTGTGCCTGTTCAGATCCTTGATTATTGTCTGCTGAGCTGTGTAATTTGTGTCTGTTCAGTCTCGGGTTTAGAGCCTGCTGAGTCACGTGATTAGAGTCTGCTTAGCCACGTCATTACAGTCTGCTCAGCTCCCTGATTATAGCCTGCTGAGCTGCGAGATTCCTGCCTTCTGAGCTCTATGATTATTGCCTGCTGAGCTGGGTGATTCGTGCCTGCTCAGCTCCTTTATTATTGCCTGCTGAGCTACTTGATTCATGCTTGCTCAGCTCCATGATTATTGCCTGCTTAGCTCCGTCATTCCTGCCTGCTCAGCTCCATGATTATTGCCTGATGAGCTGCGAGATTCGTGCCTGCTCAGCTGCTTTATTATTGCCTGCTGAGCTGGGAGATTAGTGCCTGCTCAGCTCCTTGATTATTGCCTGGTGAGCTGCGTAATTCGGGCCTGCTCAGCTCCTTGTTTATTGCCAGCTGAGCTGCGAGATTCGTGCCTGCTCAGCTGCGTGATTATTGCCTGCTGAGCTGGGAGATTCGGGCCTGCTCAGCTCCTTGATTATTGCCTGGTGATCTGCGTGATTCGTGCCTGCTCAGCTCCTTGATTATTGCCTGCTGAGCTGCGTGACTCCTGTCTGCTCAGTCACGGGTTTATAGCCTGCTGAGTCACGTGACTATAGTCTGCTTAGCCACTTCATTACAGTCTGCTCAGCTCCATGATTATTGCCTGCTGAGCTGCGTGATTCGTGCCTTCTCAGTCAGGGCTTTATACCCTGCTGAGTCAGGTAATTCGAGTCTGCTTAGCCACGTCATTACAGTCTGCTCAGCTCCTTGATTATTGCCTGCTGATCTGCGAGATTCGTGCCTGCTCAGCTCCTGGATTATTGCCTGCTGAGCTGCGTGATTCGTGCCTGCTGAGCTCCTTGATTATTGCCTTCTGAGCTGCGTGATTCATGTCCTCTCAATCCAGGGTTTAGAGCCTACAGAGTCATGTGATTAGAGTCTGCTTAGCCACGTCATTACAGTCTGCTCAACTCCATGATTATTGCCTGCTGAGCTGCCTGATTCCTGCCTGCTCAGCTGCATGATTATTGCCTGCTGAGCTCGATGATTTCTGCCTGCTCAGCTCCTTGATTATTGCCTGCTGACCTGGGAGATTTGTGACTGCTCAGCTCCTTGATTATTGCCTGCTGAGCTGCGTGATTCGTGCCTGTTCAGCTCCTTGATTATTGCCAGCTGAGCTGCGTGATTCGTGGCTGTTCAGCTCCATGATTATTTCCTGCTTAGCTGCATGACTCGTTTATTTTCAGTCACGGGTTTAGAGCCTGCTGAGTCATGTGACTAGACTCTGCTTAGCCACTTCATTACAGTCTGCTCAGCTCCATGATTATTGCCTGCTGAGCTGCGCGATTCGTGTCTGCTCAGTCACTGGTTTAGAGCCTGCTGAGCTGCGGGATTCGTGCCTGCTCAGCTCCCTGATGATTGCCTGCTGAGCTGCCTGATTCCTGCCTGCTCAGCTGCATGATTATTGCCTGCTGAGCTCGATGATTTCTGCCTGCTCAGCTCCTTGATTATTGCCTGCTGACCTGGGAGATTTGTGACTGCTCAGCTCCTTGATTATTGCCTGCTGAGCTGCGTGATTCGTGCCTGTTCAGCTCCTTGATTATTGCCAGCTGAGCTGCGTGATTCGTGGCTGTTCAGCTCCATGATTATTTCCTGCTTAGCTGCATGACTCGTTTATTTTCAGTCACGGGTTTAGAGCCTGCTGAGTCATGTGACTAGACTCTGCTTAGCCACTTCATTACAGTCTGCTCAGCTCCATGATTATTGCCTGCTGAGCTGCGCGATTCGTGTCTGCTCAGTCACTGGTTTAGAGCCTGCTGAGCTGCGGGATTCGTGCCTGCTCAGCTCCCTGATGATTGCCTGCTGAGCTGCGAGATTCGTGCCTGTTCAGCTCCTTGATTATTGCCTGCTAAGCTGCGTGATTCGTTCCTGTTCAGCTCCTTGATTATTGCCTGCTGAGCTTCGAGATTCGTGCCTGCTCAGCTCCTTGATTATTGCCTGCTCAGCTGCGTGATCCGTGCCTGCTCAGCTCCTTTATTATGGCCTGCTGAGCTACGAGATTCGTGACTGCTCAGCTCCTTTATTAATGCCTGCTGAGCTGCGTGATTCCTGCTTGCTCAGCACCTTGATTATTGCCTGTTGAGCTGCGTGACTCCTGCCTGCTCAGTCATGGGTTTAGACCCTGCTGAGTCACGTGATTCGAGTCTGCTTAGACAAGTCATTACAGTCTGCTCAGCTCCATGATTATAGCCTGCTGATCGGCGTGATTCCTGCATGCTCAGCTCCATGATGATTGCCTTTTGAGCTGTGTGATTCGTGCCTGCTCATCTCCTTGATTATTGCCTGCTGAGCTACGTGATTCGTGCCTGCTCAGCTCCATGATTATTGCATGCTGAGCTGCGTGATTCGTGTCGGCTCAGTCACGGGTTTAGAGCCTGCTGAGTCACGTGATTCGAGTCTGCTTAGCCATGTCATTGCAGTCTGCTAAGCTCCTTGATTATAGCCTGCTGATCAGCATGATTCGTGCCTGCCCAGCTCCTTGATTATTGCCTGCTGAGCTACATGATTCATGCCTGCTCAGCTCACTGTTTATTGCCTCCTGAGCTCCGTGATTCCTGCCTGCTCAGCTCCATGATTATTGCCTGCTGAGTTGCATGATTCGTGCCTGCTCAGCTCCTTGATTATTGCCTGCTGAGCTGCCAGATTCGTGCCTGCTCAGCTCCTTGATTATTGCCTGCTGAGCTGCTTAATTCCTGTCTGCTCAATCACGGGTTTAGAACCTGCTGAGTCACGTGTTTAGAGTCTGCTTAGCCACTTCATTACAGTTTGCTCAGCTCCTTGACTATTTCCTGCTCGTCTCCGTAATTAGTGCCTGCTTAGTCAAGTGATTAGTGCCTGCTCAGCTCTTTGATTATTGCCTGCTGAGGCTCGTGATCAGTGCATGATAGCCACGTGATCAGCGCCTCTCAGTCACGTGGTCAGCGCCTGCTCAGCCACGTGATCAGTGCCTGCTCAGTCACGTGATCAGTGCCTGAGAGCCACATCATCAGTGCATGCTCAGTCACCCAGAGCAATCCCCAGCTCTCTGGGGCAACTCAAATGGAAGATTGGACTTCCCTGGGCCAACACAAGAGGCATCCTGAATTCCCCGTCGTAACTCAAATCCCACAGCAACTCGACAAAAACCACGTGGTTCCCCCGTCTTCGCAAGATGAAGCCATTTCCCGCTACAGCGTCTCAGGAGATGTCCCACCTTCTGTCTTGAAGTTCCAAACGGTACTTGGCACCCTTGATGCGACCGAAGAAACTTCCCAGACATACCGGACTCCCTCGAGAGGAACACTGAGGTTCCTGGCACCACTTCCTCTGAGCCCCATCTCCCCTCCTGATCTGGACAGGAGGGTCGATTCCCCTGCCTTGTCTGGAAGGGGTTCACGACCTTCCCGTGGCACCTCAGAATGAGGCCGGTCGCATGAAGAAATTCGAGATGTAGCCTCGTGGGTGGTGCCACATTCCAAAGGACCCCGATGTCCCGGTCCGCTCTTGACAAGAAACCCATGCCCAGACACCTCTTCGAATGCAACCCCATGGATGAAGTCGCAACACGTAGGGGCATTGACACCCCCATGCAACGTCCGGAAAAACCCCCAGGTTCCAAATACAGCTGGACAAGTGGCCTGACACCCCGAGAACACCTCAAGAGGCAAGCGGAGTTCCATGCCTCAACACAAGACGAGGCCTGACTCTCCTGTAACAACTCTGCAGGGACCCTGCGATCGGAGTCAGAAATGGAGAGGAACCCTGAGGTTCCTGCCTCAACTCGAGACGAGGCCCACTTCCATTGCACCAAACCCAGTGGAGTCCCAAGAGGCCCCTACCAACTCCACATTATTCCTGACTTCTCAGAGGCACCCTGAGAAGCTCCCTGAGCTCACCGGCACAAGTCGAGGGAACCCAGGGTTTCCTGCCCCAACCCGAGAAAGACCTGGAAAGTCCTTCTTCAACGCGTCTTGAAGCCCGATGCCCCTACCATGACTCGAGTGCAATGACGCGCTCTTCCTCGCCACTCGAATGGGTGACCTGACTTCCCTGACGCCACACGAGAGGCTCCCTGAGCTCCCCCTCGTACCTCGTGGGAAAACCCACACTGGCGCCACAGAAGAAGGAAAACCACGGCGGCCCGTCATCACGAGATGAGGTCCTTCGTTTCCTGCATGGCCTGGAGAGTCATCCCGAGACTTCTGTTCAAACTCCACAGGAGGTTTGACTCCCTTTAGGCCACTCAGGGGGCTCCAAGACATACCCGGCGAGACTCGAGAGGAGACCGGAGTTCTTTGTTTCCACTCGAGATAGGCCTGACTCTCCAGGTGAGTCTGGAATGCAACCTCGAGATCCCTGTGGCCCCTGGAGAGGAACATTAGCTTCTGGACACAAGCCTAGATGAGGTCTATTTGCCCTGCAGTGACTCGAGAGCAATCCTCAGCTCTCCCTCGCAACTCGATTGGAAGATTGGACTTCCCTGGGCCAACACAAGAGGCATCGTGAATTCCCCATTGTAACTCAAGAATCCCGCCACAATTCAAGAAAAACCACGTGCTTCCCACACCATCGGAAGATGAAGCCCTTTCCCGCGACTTCGTCTCAAGAGAAGTCCCACGTTCCGTCTTGAAGTTCGAAACGGTACTTGGCAGCCTTGATGTGACCAACAAAGTTCCCCGACATACCGGTCTCCCTCGAGAGGAACACCGAAGATTCCAGGCACCATTTCCTCTGAGCCCATTCTCCCCTCCTGATCTCGACAGGTGTGTCGATTCCCCTGCTTTGTCTGGAAGGGGTTCCCGACCTTCCCGTCACACCTCAGGATGAGGCCGGTCTCACGAAGAAATTCGAGACAGGGCCTCGTGGGTGGTGAAACATTCCGAAGGACCCCGATTTCCTGGTCTGCTCTTGATAAGAACCCTATACCTGGACACCTCTTCGAATGCAAACCTGTGGATGAAGTCACAACACGAAGGGGCACTGACACCCCCGTGCATCATCCAGAAAAAACTGCAGGTTCCAAATACAGCTCGACAAGTGGCCTGTCACCCCGTGAACACCTCGATAGGCAAGTGGAGTTCCATGCCTCAACCCAAGACGAGGCCTGACTCTCCTGTCCCAACTCTGCAGGGACCCTGCCATCGGAGTCTGAAATGGAGAGGAACCCTGAGGTTCCTGCCTCAACTGGAGATGAGCCCCTCTTCCATTGCACCAAACCCAGTGGAGTCCCGAGAGGCCCCTCCCAAATCCAGACTATCCCTGACTTCTCAGAGGCCCCCGGAGAGCTCCCTGAGGTCACCGACACAAGTTGAGGGACCCCAGGGTTTCCTGCCACAACACGGGAAAGCCTGGAGAGTCCTTCTTCAACGAGTCTTGAGGCCCAATTCCCCTATCATGACTCGAGAGTAATGATGCGCTCCCCCTCGCCCCTCGCATGGAGACCTGACTTCCCTGGTGCCCCACGAGAGGCTCCCTGAGCTCGCCATCGTACCTCGTGAGAAATCCCACACTGGCGCCTCCAATCAAGAAAAACCCAGGGACTCCCCCTTCATCCCGAGATGAGGGCCTTCGTTTCCTGCATGGCCTAGAGAGCAATCCCGAGTCCCTTCTCCAAATGCCACAGGAGGCTTCACTCCCTTTAGTCCACCCCGTGGGCTCCAACAGATACTCGTCGCGACTCGAGAGGAGAGCGGAGTTTTTTTTCCACACGAGACGAGGCCTGCTCCCCGGATGAGTCTGGAACGCAACACCGAGATCCTTGTCGTCCCTGGAGAGGAATATTAGCTTCTGGACATAAGCCTAGATGAGGTCTATTTGCCCTGCAGTGACTCGAGAGCAATCCCCAACTGTCCTTCACCACTCGAATGTAAGACTGGACTTCCCTGGGCCAACACAAGAGGCATCCTGAATTCCTCCCCATCGTAACTCGAGAATCCCACCGCAACTCGAGAAAAACCACGTGGTTCCCCCGCCATCACAAGATGAAGCCCTTTCCCGTGACGGCGTCTCAAGAGAAGTCCCACGTGCTGTCTTGAAGTTCGAAACGGTACTTGGCAGCCTTGATGCGACCCACAAAGTTCCCCGACATACCGGTCTCCCTCGAGAGGAACACCGTGGTTCCCGGCACCACTTCATCTGAGCCCCTGCTCCCCTCCTGATCTCGACAGGAGGGTCCATTTCCCTGGTTTGTCTGGAAGGGGTTCCCAACCATCCCGTCGCACCTCAGGATGAGGCCGGTCTGACGAGGAAGTTTGAGACGGATCCTCGTGGGCAGAACCACCTTCCGAAAGATCCCGATTTCCCCGTCCGCTCTTGACAAGAACCCGATGCCCGGACACCTCTTCAAACGCACCCCTGTGGATGAAGTCACAACACGAAGGGGCACTGACACCCCCGTGCATTGTCTGTAAAAACACGCAGGTTCCAAATACAGCTCGACAGGTCGCCTGTCACCCCGAAAACTCCTCAAGAGGCAAGCGCAGTTCCATGCCTCAACCCAAGACGAGGCCTGACTCTCCTGTCCCAACTCTGTAGGGACCCTGGGATATGAGCCTGAAATGGAGAGAAACCCTGAGGTTCCTGCCTCAACTGGTGATGAAGCTCTCTTTCATGGAACCAAACCTAGTGGAGTTCCGAGAGAGCCCTCCCAACTCCACAGTATCCCTGACTTCTCAGAGGCACCCTGAGAAGCTCCCTGAGGTTATCGGCACAAGACGATGGAACCCAGGGTTTCCTGCCGCAACCCGAGAAAGACCTCGAGAGTCCTTCTTCACCGCGTCTCGAGGCCCGATACCCCTACCATGACTCTAGAGCAATGACGCACTCCCCCTCGCCCCTTGCATGGAGACCCGACTTCCTTGGCGCCACACGAGAGGCTCCCTGAGCTCGCCGTCCTACCTCGTGAGAAACCCCACACTGGCGGCGCCGCTCGAGAAAAACCCCGAGACTCCACCGTCATCGCGAGATGAGGGCCTTCGTTTCCTGCTTGGCCTAGAGAGCAATCCCGAGTCCTCTCTCCGAACTCCACAGGAGGCTTGGGTGCCTTTAGGCCATTCAGTGGGCTCCAAGAGATACCCGTCGCGACTCGAGAGGAGAGCGGACATCTTTTCTTCCACGCGAGACGAGGCCTGACTCCCTGGGTGAAACTGGAATGCAACCACGAGATCCCTGTCGCCGCTGGAGAGGAACATTAGCTTCTGGACACAAGCCTAGATGAGGTCTATTAGCCCTGCAATTACTCGTGAGCAATCCTCAGCTCTCCTGGGCAACACGAATGGGAGATTGGACTTCCCTGGGCCAACACAAGTGGCATACTGAATTCCCCGTCGTAAATCGAGAATCCCGCCGCAACTCAAGAAAAACCACGTGGTTCCCCCGTCATCGCAAGATGAAACCCTTTCCCACTACAGCGTCTCAGGAGAAGTCCCACGTTCCTTCTTGAAGGTTGAAACGGTATTGGGCACCCTTGCTGCGACCCAAAAAGTTCCCCGACATATTGGTCTCCCTCGAGAGGAACACCGAGGTTCCCGGCACCAATTCATCTGAGCCCCTGCTCCCCTCCTGATCTCGACAAGAGGGTCTATTCCCCTGCTTTGTATGGAAGGGGTTCCCGACCTTCCTGTCGCATCTCAAGATGAGGCTGGTCTCACAAGGGAATTCGAGACGTGATCTCGTGGGCAGTGCCACGTTCTGAAAGACCCTGATTTACCGGTCTGCTCTTGACAAGAACCTGATGCCGGGACACCTCTTCGAATACAACCATGTGGATGAAGTCAAAACACAAAGGGGCACTGACACCCTCTTGCATCATCCAGAAAAATCTGCAACTTCCAAATACAGCACGACATGTGGCCTGTCACCCCGTGAACACCTCGAGAGTCAAGCGGAATTCCACGCCTCAACCCAAGACGAGGCCTCCCTCTCCTGTCCCAACTCTGCAGGGACCCTGCCATCGGGGTCTGAAATGGAGAGGAAACCTGAGGTTCCTGCCTCAACTGGAGATGAGGCCCTCTTCCATTGCACCAAACCCAGTGGAGTCCCGAGAGGCCCCTCCCAACTCCACAGTATCCCTGACTTCTCAGAGGCACCCTGAGAGGCTCACGGAGGTCACCGGCACAAGTTGAGGGAACCCAGCGTTTCCTGCCGCAACCCGAGAAAAACCTCAAGAGTCCTTCTTCAACGCGTCTCGAGGCCCGATTCCCCTACCATGACTCGAGAGCAATGACGCACTCCCCCTCGCCCCTGGCATGCAGACCCGACTTCCCTGGCGCCACACGACAGGCCACCTGAGCTCACCGTCGTACCTCATGAGAAACCCCACACTTGTGCTGCCGCTTGATAAAAACCCAGAGATTCCCCCGTCATCGCGAGATGAGGGCTTTCGTTTCCTGCGTGGCCTGGAGAGCCATCCCGAGTCTTTCTCCCAAATCCACAGTAGGCTTGACTCTCTTTAGGCCACTCGGGGGGCTCCAAGAGATACCCGTCGCGACTCCAGAGGAGAGCGGAGTTCTTTGCTTCCACTCGGGATGAGGCCTGACTCCCCGGCTGAGTCTGGAATGAAACCCCGAGATCCCTGTCGCCCCTGGAGAGGATCATTAGTTTCTGGACACAAGCCTAGATGAGGTCTATTTGCCCTGCAGTGACTCGTGAGCAATCCCCAGCTCTCCCTCACACCTCGAATGGAAGATTGGACTTCCCTGGGCCAACACAAGAGGCATCCTGAATTCCCCCGTCGTAACTCGAGAATTCCGCCACAGCTCGAGAAAAGCAGGTGGTTACACCGTCATCACAAGATGAAGCCCTTTCCCGCTACAGCGTCTCAGGAGAAGTCCCACGTTCCATCTTGAAGGTCGAAACGGTATTTGGCAGCCTTGATGTGAGACAAAAAGTTCCCAAACATACCGGACTCACTCGAGAGGAACACAGGGGTTCCCGGCACCACATCATCTGAGCCCCTGATTCCCTTCTGATCTCGACAGGAGGGTCCATTCCTCTGCTTTGTCTGGAAGGGGTTCCCGACCTTCCCGTCGCACCTCAGGATTAGGCAGGTCTCACGAGGGAATTCGAGACTGAGCTTCGTGGACGGTGCCACCTTCCAAAAGACCCCGATTTCCTGGTCTGCTCTTGACAAATACCCGATGCCTGGACCCCTCTTCGAACGCAACCCTGTGGATGAAGTCGCAACACGAAGGGGCACTGACACCCCTGTGCACCGTCCTGAAAAACCCCCAGGTTCCAAATACAGCTCGACAAGTGGCCTGTAACCCCGTGAACAGCTCGAGTGGCAAGCGGAGTTCCATGCCTCAACACAAGACGAGGCCTGCCTCTCCTGTCCCAACTCTGCAGGGACCCTGCGATCAGAGTCAGAAGTGGAAAGGAACCCTGAGGTTCCTGCCTGAATTCGGGACGAGGCCCTCTTCAATTGCACCAAACCCAGTGGAATCCCGAGAGGCCCCTCCCAACTCCACAGTATCCCTGACTTCTCAGAGGCACCCTGAGAAGCTCCCTGAGCTCACCGGCACAAGTCGAGGGAACCCAGGGCTTCCTGCTGCAACCCAAGAAAGACCTCGAGAGTCCTTCTTCAATGCGTATTGAGGCCCGATGCCCCTATCGTGACTCGAGAGCAATGACGCGCTCCCCCTGGCTACTCGCATGGGAGACCTGACTTCCCTGGAGCCACACGAGAGGCTCCTTGAGCTCCCCATCGTACCTCGTGGGAAACCCCACACTGACGCCACAGCTCGAGGAAATGCACGAGGCACCCCCGTCATCGCGAGATGAGGGCCTTCGTTTCCTGCATGGCCTGGAGAGCCATCCCGATTCTTCTCTCCAAACTCCACAGGAGGCTTGACTCCCTTTAGGCCACTCAGGGGGCTTCAAGAGATACCAGTCGCGACTCGAAAGGAGAGCGGAGTTCTTTGCTTCCACTAGAGACGAGGCCTGACTCCCCGGGTGAATCTGGAATGCAACCCCGAGATCCCAGTCGCCCCTGGAGAGGAACATTAGTTTCTGGACACAAGCCTAGATGAGGTCTATTTGCCCTGCAGTCACTCGGGAGCAATTTCCAGCTCTCCCTCGCAACTCGAATGGAAGATTGGACTTCCCTGGCCCAACACAAGAAGCATCCTGAATTCCCCATCATAACTCGATAATCCCGCCGAAACTCGAGAAAAACCAAGTGGTTCCCCAAAATCGCAAGATGAAGGCCTTTCCCGCGAAGGCGTCTCAAGGAAAGTCCCAAGTTCTGTCTTGAAGGTCGAAATGGTACTTGGAAGCCTTGATGCGACCCACAAAGTTCTGCAACATACCGGCCTCCCTCAAGAGGAACACCGACGTTTCCCAGCACCACTTCCTCTGAGCCCCTTCTACCCTCCTGATCTCGACAGGAGGATCGATTCCCCTGCTTTGTCTGGAAGGGGTTTCCGACCTTCCCGTCCCACCTCAGCATGAGGCCGGTCTCACGAAGAAATTTGAGATGGGGCCTCCAGGGTGGTGCCACATTCCGAAGGACCCCGATTTCCCAGTCCACTCTTGATAAGAACCCGATGCCCGGACGTCGCGACTCAAGAGGAGAGCGGAGTTCTTTGCTTCCACTCGAGACGAGGCCTGACTCCCCGGGTGAGTCTGGAATGCAACCCCGAGATCCTTGTCGCCCCTGGAGAGGAATATTAGCTACTGGACACAAGCCCAGATGAGGTAAATTTGCTCTGCATGACTCGAGAGCAATCCCCAGCTCTCCCTCGCAACTCGAATGGAAGATTGCACTTCCCTGGGCCAACACAAGAGGCATCCTGAATTTCCCGTCGTAACTCGAGAATCCCGCCGCAACTCGAGGAAAACCATGTGGTTCCCCCGTCGTCGCAAGATGAAGCCCTTTCCCGCGACAGCGTCTCAGGAGAAGTCCCACGTTCCGTCTAAAAGTTTGAAACGGTACTTGGCACCCTTGATGAGACCCAAAAAGTTCCCTGACATACCAGTCTCCCTCAAGAGGAACACCGAGGTTCCCAGCACCACTTCATTTGAGCCCCTTCTCCCCTCCTGATCTCGACAGGAGGCTCAATTCCCCTGCTTTGTCTGGGAGGGGTTCCCGACATTCCTGTCGCACCTCAGGATGAGGCCTGTCTCACGTGGGAATTCGAGACGGAGCCTCGTGGGCGGTGCCACCTTCCAAAAGACCCCGGTTTCCAGGTCCACTCTTGACAAGAACACCATGCCCGGACACCTATTCGAACACCACCTTGTGGATGAAGTCGCAAAACGAAGGGATAATGACACCCCCATGCATCATCTGGAAAAACCGCAGGTTCCAAATACAGCTCGACAAGTGGCCTCTCACCCCGTGAACACCTTGAGAGGCATGCGGAGTTCCATGCCTCAACCAAAGACGAGGCCGGACTCTCCTGTACCAACTCTGCAGGGACCCTGCGATCCGAGTCTGAAATGGAGAGGAACCCTGAGATTCCTGCCTCAACCGGAGATGAGGCCCTCTTCCATTGCACCAAACCTAGTGGAGTCCCGAGAGGCCCCTCCCAACTCCACAGTATCGCTGACTTCTCAGAGGTACCCTGAGAAGCTCCCTGAGGTCACTGGCGCAAGTCGAGGGACTCCAGGGTTTCCTGCCAGATCCCGAGAAAGACCTCGAGAGTCCTCTTCAACGTGTCTCAGGGCCTGATTCCCCTACCATGACTCGAGAGCAATGACTCGCTCCCCCTCACCCGTCGCATGGAGACCCGACTTCCCTGGCGCCAGACGAGAGGCTCCCTGAGCTCGCCGTCGTACCTCGTGAGAAACCCCACACTGGCGCCGGTGCTCGAGAAAATCCCGAGACTCCCCCTTCATCGCGAGATGTGGGCCTTCGTTTCCTGCATGGCCTAGAGAGTCATCCCTATCTTCTCTCCAAACTCAACAGGAGGCATGACTCCCTTGAGGCCACTCAGGGGGCTCCAAGGTATACCCGTCGCGACTTGACAGGGGAGCAGATTTCTTTGCTTCCACTCGAGACGAGGCCTGACTCCCCGTTGAGTCCGGAATGCAACCCCGAGATCCCTGTCGCCCCTGGAGAGGAACATTAGTTTCTGCACACAAGCCTAGAGGAGGTCTATTTGCCCTGCAGTGACTAGAGAGCAATCCCCAGCTCTCCCTCGCACGTCAAATGGAAGATTGGACTTCCCTGGTCCAACACAAGAGGCATCCTGAATTCCCCATCGGAACTCAAGAATCCCGCCACAACTCGTGAAAATCCACGTGGTTCCCACGCCATCACAAGATGAAGCCCTTTCCCCTGACGGCGTCTCAAGAGAAGTCCAACGTTTTGTCTTGAAGTTCAAAACGGTATTGGCAGCCTTAATGTGACCGACAAAGTTCCCTGACATCCCGGTCTCCCTTGAGAGGAACACCAAGGTTTCCCGGCACCATTTCCTCTGAGCCCCTTCTCCCCGCCTGATCTCGACAGGAGGGTCGATTCCCCTGCTTTGTCTGGAAGGGGTTCCCGACCTTCCCGTCACCCCTCAGGATGAGGTGGGTCTCACAAAGAAATACGAGACCTGGCCTCGTGAGTGGTGCCACATTCCGAAGGACCCCGATTTGCCGGTCTGCTCTTGATAAGAACCTGATGCCTGGACACCTCTTCGAATGCAACCCTGTGGATGAAGTCGCAACACGAAGGGGCACTGAAACCCCCGTGCATGGTCCAAAAAACCCGAAGGTTCCAAATACAGCTCGCCAATGGCCTGTCACCCCGTGAGCACCTCGAGCAGCAAGCGGAGTTCCATGCCTCGACACAAGACGAGGCCTGCCTCTCCTATCCCAACTCTGCAGGGACCCTGCGATCGGAGTCAGAAATGGAGAGGAACCCTGAGGTTCCTGCCTCAACTCAGGACAAGGCCCTCTTCCATTGCAGCAAACCCAGTTGAGTCCTGAAAAGCTCCTCCCAATCCCACAGTATCCCTGAATTCTCAGTGGCACCCTGAGAAGCTCCCTGAGGTCACCGGCACAAGTCGAGGGAACCCAGGGTTTCCTCCTGCAACCCGAGAAAGACCTCGAGAGTCCTTCTTCAGTGCGTCTTGAGGCCCGATTTCCCTACCGTGACTCGAGAGCAATGACGCGCTCCCCCTCGCCACTCGCATGGGAGACCTGACTTCCCTGGAGCCACACGAGAGCCTCCCTGAGCTCATTGAGTTCCCATCCGTACGTCGTTAGAAAAGACATACTGGCGCCACCGCTCAAGAAAAACCCCGAGACTCACATGTCATCACGAGATGAGGGCCTTCGTTTCCTGCATGGGCTAGAGAGCAATCCCGAGTCCTCTCTCCAAACTCCGGAGGAGGCTTGGCTCCCTTTAGGCCACTCAGTGGGCTCCAAGAGATACCCGTCGCGACTCGAAAGGAGATTGGTGTTCTTTGCTTTCACAAGAGACGAGGCCTGTCTCACCGGGTGATTCAGGAATGCAACCCTGAGATCCCTGTCGCCCCTGGAGAGGAACATTACCTTCTGGACACAAGGCTAGGTGAGGTCTATTTGCCCTGCAGTGACTCGAGAGCAATCCCCAGCTCTCCTTCGCAACTCGAATGGAATACTGGACTTCCCTGGACCAACACAAGAGGCATCCTGAATTCCCCGTTGTAACTCGAGAATCCTGCTGCAACTCGAGAAAAACCACGTGGTTCCCCCGTCATCGCAAGATGAAGCCCTTTCCCGCTACACAGTCTCAAGAGAAGTCCCACGTTCCGTCTTGAAGGTCGAAACAGTATTTGGCACCCTTGATGTGACCCAAAAAGTTCCCCGACATACTGGTCTCACTCTAGAGGAACACCGAGGTTCCTGGCACCACTTAATCTGAGCCCCTGCTCCCCTCCTGATCTCGACAGGAGGGTCTATTCCCCTGCTTTGTATGGAAGGGGTTCCCGACCTTCCCGTCGCACCTCAGGATGAGGCCGGTCTCACGAGGGAATTCGCGATGGAGCCTCGTGGGTGGTGCCACATTCCGAAAGACCCCGATTTCCCGGTCCGCTCTTGACAGCAACCCGATGCTGGGACACTTCTTCTAACACAACCCTGTGAATGAAGTTGCAACACGAAGGGGCACTGACACCCCCGTGCATCGTCCGGAAAAACCCGCATGTTCCAAATACAGCTCGACAAGAGGCCTTTCACCCCATGATCACCTCAAGAGGCAAGCGGAGTTCCATGACTCAACACAAGATGAGGCCTGACTCTCCTGTCCCAATTCTGCAGGGACCCTGCGATCGGAGTTTGAACTGGAGAGGAACCCTGAGCTTCTTGCCTAAATGGAGATGAGACCCTCTTCCATTGCACCAAACCCAGTGGAGTCCCGAGAGGCTCCTCCCAACACACAGTATCCCTGACTTCTCAGAAGCACCCTGAGAAGCTCCCTGAGGTCACCGGCACAACTCGAGGGAACTAAGGATTTCCTGTCACAACCGGAGAAAGACCTCCACAGTCCTTCTTCAACGCGTCTCGAGGCCCGATACCCCTACCATGACTCGAGAGCAATGACGCACTCCCCCTCGCCCCTCACATGGAGACCCGACTTCCCTGGCGCCCCACGAGAGGCTCCTTGAGCTCGCCGTCGTACCTCGTGAGAAACCCCACACTGGCGCCGCCTGTCGAGAAAAACCTCGAGAAGCCCCCGTTATCGCAAGATGAGGGACTTCGTTTCCTGCATGGCCTAGAGAGCAATCCCGAGTCCTCTCTCCAAATGCCACAGGAGGCTTGACTCCCTTTAGGCAACTCAGTGGGCTCCAAGAGATACCTGTCGCGATTCGAGAGGAGAGCGGAGTTCTTTGCTTCCACTCAAGACAAGACCTGACTCCCCGGGTGAGTGTTGAATGCAACCCCAGATCCCTGTCGCCCCTGGAGAGGAACATTAGCTTCTGGACACAAGCCTAAATGAGGTCTATTTGTCCTGCAGTGACTCGAGAGCAATCCCCAACTCTCCTTACCAACTCGAATGGAGATTGCACTTCTCTAGGGCAACACAGGAGGATCCCTGAATTCCCCGTCGTAACTCGAGAATCCTGCCGCAACTCGAGAAAAACCACGAGGTTCCCCCATCACCGCGAGATAAGGCTCTTTCCTGCTGCAGCGTCTCGAGAGAAATCCCACGTTCTCTCTTGAAATTTGAAACGGTACTTGACACCCTTGACGCAACTCAAAAAGTTCTCCGACATACTGGTCTCCCTCGAGAGGAACACCGAGTTTCCTTGCACAACTTAATCTGAGCCCCTTCTCCCCTCCTGATCTCGACATGAGGGTCGATTCCCCTGCTTTGTCTGGAATGGGATCCCGACCTTCCCGTCGCACCTCAGGAGGAGGCAGGTCTCACATTGACACTCGAGAGGAAGCCTCATGGGTCATGCCACATTTCAAAATACACTGATTTCCCCATCCATTCAAGGTAATTCTTAATGCCAGGACAACTCTTCAAATGACATCCTGGGATGAAGTCACAACACGAAAGAGCACTGACACCCTGGTTGCATCCTCCGGAAAAAGCCGCAGGTTCCAAATACAACTCAACAAGGGGGTGACACCCCATGAACAACTCGAGAGGCAAGTGGAGTTCCGCACCTCAACACAAGGCGAGGCCTGACTCTCCTGTTCCAACTCAGCAGAGACCCCGAAGTCGATGTCAGAAATGGAGAGGAACCCGGAGGTTCCCGCCTCAATTCGAGGTGAGGACCTATTCATCTCTGCAGCAATGTTCGAGGAATCCTGCGGTGCCCCTGCAAAGCCAAAGGAGATCTAACTTCCATGAGGAGACACGAGCAGGTCCCCCAGATCGACACACAACTTGAGAGGAAGCATAAGCTTCCCGCCACAACTCCACGCAAACCATGATATTGTTCCCTGCATGCTTGAGGAGGCCCTTGTACGCTGAAGCATTTCCAAAGAAAGCCCACGTTCCCTCTTGGAACTCAAAAGGGTACTTGCCACGCTTTACGAAACTCTAGAAGTTTCCCCAGATACCCGTCCCCACTCGAGAGGAATGCTGAGTCTCCTGCCACAAGTCAAGAAGAGCCCCGTTTTCCCATACTGAAGTCGAGATGAGGGTCGATTGCCCTGCTTCACCTTGGAAAGAATGCCAACGTCCCCGTCGCACCTCAAGAGGAGGCCCGTATCTACTTGACACTGGAGGGGAACCCTGGGGTCTTGTCACAATTCGAAAGCCACTTATTTCCCCTCCACTCGACATCAGGCCTGATTCCCTTGCACCAATTTCAATGTCAGCCGAGAATCAACTCACAACACAATGGGAGTTCCGATACCCCGGTTGCTAATTCGAAAAGGGCCCCAGGTCCCAAATTCAACTCACCTGGAGGCCTGAAACCCCTTTGACAACTGGAGAGGAAAGCAGATTTCCATGCCTCCACACAAGTTGAGACCTGACTCCCTGTTTGAAATGGCATAAACACCCGGAGACCCACGTCAGAACAGGAGAGGAACCCTGAGGTTCCTGCCTCAACTCGAGAAGAGGCCTTCTTCTATTGCACCGACCCCAGTGGAGTCACGAGAGGCCCCTCCCAACTCCAAAATATTTCTGATTTCCCATAGACACCATAAAAAGCTCCCTGAGTTCACCATCACAAGTTGAGGGAACCCAGGGTTTCCTGCCGCAACTTAAGAAAGACCTTGAGATTCCCCCTTCAACGCGTCTTGAGGCCGGATTCCCCAGCCATGACTTGAGAGAAATGCTGTGCTCCCCCTCACAACTCGAATGGAGACTGGACTTCCCTGGGGCCACACGAGAGGCTCCATGAGTTCCCAGTCATAACTCGAGAGAAACCCCACATGTCGCGCCGCAGCTCGAGAAAAACCACGAGATTTCCCCATCTTTGTGAGATGAGGCCCTTCTTTTCCTGCAGGGCCTAAATAGCAATCCCGAGTCCCTTCTCAAAACTCCACAGCAGCCTTGACTCCCATTAGGCCATTCAATGTGCTCCAAGAGATACCTGCCGGAAGCCAGCGTGAGGAACTCCACCCGTGGCAAAGGTCATGAGGAAGGAGGCTTGGAATGTGCAAAGGCGGGATCGAGCCTCAGGAGTCACCCTGGAAATTCTCGAGCATATACCCCCAAAACCAGAGTTTTTACTGCTTTGTGCTCTCACCTACACCTCTGACTTTATGGGGGGCTCTCCCCCACCACCTCTCTCTGAAAAAGAGTTAACTTACAGTTCCAGTTCATAAAGTTCCTGGGCGTGATAAGAGTGTTTCAACCTACAAACTCCTCTGAAGGTTATTCCAGCCACATGTGATGGTTCACAGCCTCCCAACCGTGAGAGGCATGAGATGTTCTAAACTGTCTAAATACAGATTCATTTGAGCAGTTAAAAGATTGATTAGAAATTGTATTGGTGAAGGGTTTTTCACTTGTTGGGCCAATGTTTGCTGCTAAGTTTCCATATCCCTTACCTACTGTGTCCCTGGCAGTGTATTGATTAATATAATTGGTGTATAGGAATGTAAGTAGTAGCTTTAATGTTTGTAACCTTGGATCCTTGAGTTAATTCTTTTCTTGTTATAGCCCACCACACCTTTGCCCTATAGGAATGCAACTTTATCTAATGCTCTTGGAGGGTGGCGCCTGACTTTAGAATAATCAACTTTAGAGAAAAATAAGTTTTCTGAAGAAAGGATCTTAAAATGTTAACAGGCCTCTTGGCCAGAAGATTATGTAATTCACTTAAACTCTTGTGTATGATAAGTTTGCAGGAAGAAAGCCTGGTTTACTGCTGACTCCACCCCTTCCCCCATTATACTCTATACACAAGTTAAGGTATAAAAACTACTTTGGAAAATAAAGTGTGGGCCTTGTTCACCAAAACTTGGTCTCCCCATGTCGTTCTTTCTCTCACCTTCTGGCTGAATTTCCATCTGGGGCATGGAGGCTCGTCAAGCCTACTAATTTTGCCTGGGCTTTTAAGATCTGACTGGGGAGGTTTTAGCATCTCCTCTCCTTCGGGAGAACGGGAGGACGCCTGCGGCCTACGTAGTTGACATAAATTCCTTATTTTGGAATTTTATTAACTTTCCACGTAAACCAAGTTATTCGGCCTCTTTTCCCCACTGAATTTTCTCACTGAGCTATCCTTATTTACCACTCTTTGTATCTTTAATTCTATCATATCCGGATCGCTGAAGCCGTCTCCCCTTCGAATTCCCTGGATCCACCAGGGCTGGACCCTTGCTAGTGGCACCTGGACAGGCTTTTCAAAGTTAGATCCCCTCGGAGCAATTAGGGTCATCATCCCTATTGCTCCCCCCTAGGAACAATTTGGGTCATCAACCCTGTTGGTCCCCCTCAAAGCAATTAGGGTCATCAGCCCTATTGCTCCCCTCTCTGAACAATCTGAGTCATCATCCCTGGTTGCTCCCCCTCGGAACAGTTAGGGTCATCAGCCCTGTTGTTCCCTTCCCGCCCCCAGAGCAATTAGGATCATCAGCCCTATTGCTCCCCCCTCGGAACAATTAGGGTCATCAGCCCTCTTGTTCTCCCTGTGTTGAGTTTTCAGGACGGCTAGGACCCCACTCAGGGTGCCACGGACCCCCCTGTAGGATAGACAGGGCGAGTAGGAGTGGGAAGTATTGACAGTCTTAAAGGGTTGAGGAAAATCCTATTTCTGAACACTAAAACTAAAGCTTTTACTATACTTAACTTTCTGACATGGGTAACAGTGAATCAAATGAAAGGCAGCTCTTTATAGGAGTAATTTTTCAGCTATTAAGTAAGACAGGAATTAAAGTTAAAAAATCTACTATTCATTCATTTTTTTTTTTCATTTGTGCAAGAACATTGTCCCTGGTTTCCAGAAGAGGACATGGTTAACTTAGACACCTGGGAGAGAGTAGGAAAACAGCTGAAAACTTACCATGCCGAACATGGCTCAGAAAAGGTGCCTAATGACGCTTTTTCCTTATGGAATATCATTAGAGATGATTTAGACCCTGCCCCAGAATCTGAAAAAGTACATTTTAAAGAGGAAAGTGAGGGGAAAACTGCAGTTAAACCTGAGGAGGATGAGAAAGAGGAGGGCCCACCTGACTATCAGCAACTAAGAAAAATGCTAGCCGCTATGACTGCTCAGGAACAAATTAAAGATAGGGAAGAGAAACAAGATCAGCTTTCCCCTCAGGATGAACATTTAGACGAGATAGCAGCTCGATATCACTCTGACAAAGATTGGCCTCTTTTAAATGAAAATGCCCCAAGGAGCTTAAGAGAAACTCCCCCCATCAGGCCATCTGCTCCAAGGAGCTTAAGAGAAATGTCTCCTATTAGGCCATATGCCGCTATGAGCTTACAGAAGACATCCCCAGTTCAGTCATCCATAAAATCTGAACACCAAACAGTCCAACGAGCCCCAGAGTACAGAGCAAGAGACATGAGACCCATACCTTTGCCACCACCTCCTAGAGTGGGGTGTGTGGGACCCATACTTCTGCCATCACCTCCTAGACCAAGCAATATAGGATCCATTCCAAGGGATATGAGACTTACGCCGTTGACATCACCCCTTTATCAAGGAGGAAGAGCTTCATTATCGGCTCCATGAGGAAAGGTTTTTTCTGCCCCTAACGATAAATTTGATCCCCAACTTGAGGCTTGTTTTCCTATAATATTTGAGCCGACTGACAACGGAAGCACTATCAGATGGGAAACCGTTCCTTTAAAACTGGTAAAAGAACTTAAAGGTGCTTGTGCTTTGTATGGGCCTAAAGCCCCATACACAATGCAGCTTGTACAAGCCTTAGCAGGCAAATGGCTGACACCCCATGATTGGAAATCAGCCGCTAAGGCCTGCCTGTCTGGAGGACACTTTATACTTTGGAAAGCTGAGTATGACGATCTTGCTCTCTGGCATGCCAATAATAATCAACAGGGACATTTAAACTATATCACTGAAGGTATGCTAGCTGGAAAATATGATTACCCCACACTTAACGAGCAGATGAAACTAGATAAATACGCTCTACAACTGGTAGCTGATTGTGGTTTTACTACTTGGCACTCATTGCCCAATGGTAGAGAATCAAATTCTGCTCTACCTAATATTAAACAAAAGTCAGAGGAGCCATATGAAGACTTTGTCTCATGGCTTTCAGAGGCTGTCCAGAGAATAATCTCTGATTCTGAGGCAGCCGGAATATTGACAAAACAATTGGCTTTTGAAAATGCTAACTCTACCTGCCAAGCTATTTTATGCCCTATAAGAAGATCTGGAGACCTAATTCATTATATAAGGCAATGTGCAGATGTAGGGCCGTCCATGCTGCAAGGTGTTGCTATAGCTGCAGCAATAAAAGGGAATTCTTATCAGCAGGCAGTCCAATCCTTTGTTACTAACAAGAATAAGCCACCACAAGGTGATCCCAGTAGCCAAGGCGGGAATTATTTGCCCAGAACTTGTTTTTCCTGTGGCCAGGAGAGACACAATTTCCATGCTTGCCTTCAAAGAACACTTGGTTCTTATCCGCCTAAACCTGCCCCACCGGCTGTGTCTGCTCTGCAAAATCCTGCTCCCCCAGCCACGAACCCTAGGTCTCTCTGCTCTCGCTGTCAAAGAGGATATCATTGGGCAAGGGACTGTAGGTCAAGATTCCATAGAAATGGAACCTTTTGGGGCCCCTACCAGCAATCGAGAAACGGATTGAGGGGCCAGCCCCAGGCCCTGACAATGATTGGGGCAGCCTCACTGAACCCATTCATTCCCTTCGTCCCGTCGCAGAATTCATCAGAGCAACCCCAGGCAGTGCAGGACTGGACCTCAGTTCCACCACCTCAACAATATTAACACCAGATAGCCCCACTATAAACATCCCTACAGGAGTTAAAGGTCCATTACCGAAAGGCTTGGTGGGAATTATATTAGGCAGAAGTTCCTTAGCTATGCAAGGTCTTACAATTATCCCTGGAGTAATTGATCAGATTATACAGGAGAAATTCAGATAATGATTTCACTCCCTACTAAAACTTTCCAAATACATCAGGGACAGAGAATAGCCCAACTTTTACTTTTGCCTTACCATACTGCAATTGGGCATTCAGCTACTCAAAATGAAAGGCAGGACAAAGGATTTGGGTCTAGTGATATGGTTTTTTGGGTAACAAATTTCTCAGAAACACCCTATGAAAACTATTTTTGTCAGTGGCAAGTCTATTGTAGGACTATTAGATACAGGAGCAGATGTTTCTTGTATTTCTGGGAAAGACTGGACCAGCTCCTGGCCCACCCATATTACTGAAAGTGAGTTGGTGGGCATAGGAAGAGCCCATGCAGTAGCTAAAAGTGCAAAGATTTTAGACTGGCAATTTGATGATACCCGTGGAAAATTCCAACCGTATGTAGTTCCTTCGCTCCCCTTTACCCTGTGGGGGAGGGATGTGTTGTCTCAAATGGGAGTGTTACTTTTTAGCCCTGATGATAAAGTGATCTCTCAAATGCTACATATGGGTTATGATCCTTCAAAAGGATTGGGTAAACAGCAGACAGGAATAATTGAGCCAATTTGCCCAACTCCTCGAAAGCTACATACTGGATTGGGGTATCCAAATTTTTAATGGAGGCCATTGTTTTTGCTGCCGATCCCATTACTGGAAATCTTAGGACCCTGTGTGGGTAGAACAATGGCCTCTGCCTAAAGAAAAATTACTGGCAGCTAAAACGTTAATTTTTGAACAACTAGAATTGGGGAATATTGAGCCCTCCAATAGCCCTTGGAATACTCCTATTTTTGTCATTAATAAAAAATCTGGTAAATGGAGACTTTTACAGGATTTAAGAGCCATTAATGCCACCATGGAGGACATGAGGGCCCTACAACCTGGGCTCCCTTCCCCTGTAGCCATTCCAGAGGGACACAATGTAATTATAATTGATTTACAAGATTGCTTTTTCACCATTCCCTTAAATACTGAGGATAAAAAGCGATTTGCTTTTAGTCTGCCATCAGAAAATCTTAAGCAGCCTTATTTACGGTTTCTATGGAAGGTTTTGCCTCAGGGAATGAAAAATAGCCCCACCCTATGTCAAAAATTTGTTAATGCTGCTTTAGAAGATGTTAGAGCTAAATATGAACAAATCTATATGATTCACTATATGGATGACATTTTAATAGCTCATCCTGATAAAGCTCATTTACAAACTGTCCTCCAAGATTTGACCCAGGCAGAGGCTTAAAAATTGCCCCAGAGAAAATTCAGGTAAATCCGCCCATAACTTACTTAGGACAGGTTATCAATTCAGAAACAGTGACTCATGCCCCATTACAATTAAGAAAAGATCACCTTGTTACTTTAAATGATTATCAAAAACTTTTAGGTAATATTAATTGGATTATACCCCATTTAAAATTAACCTCTGCTGAATTAAAGCCTCTTTTTAATATTTTACGTGGTGATCCTGACCCAACTTCTAAAAGAAAATTAACTGCTGAGGCTCGGGAGGCTTTAGACAAAGTAGAAGCAGCCTTATCTGATAGCTATGTAAAAAGAATTGATTTACAAGAAAACTGACAATTCCTTTGCCTAGCTACTCCAACTGCACCTACGGGAGTCTTATGGCAAAACGGCCCCCTAGAATGGGTTCATCTCCCCGTCCAAGCTAAAAAAGTAGTAGCTTCTTATCTAGGATTGATAGCTACGTTGATATTAAAAGGAAGAAAGTGGAGCATTGAATTGTTCAGTAAAGAGCCATCAGAGATTGTAATCCATATAATAAAGAACAACTTGATGCTTTTCTAATGTTTGATGAGGATTTGGAGATTGCCATTGGAAATTATTGTGGTCAAATTTTGCATCATTTACCCTCGCATGTTTTGCTGAATTTTATGTCTAAACATCCAGTTATTTTTCCCGTCATGTGCAAACAGTCTCCTATTCCAAATGCTCAGATAGCCTTTACTGATGGGTCAGCAAACAGTAAAGCCTCCATAGTTACTAAAAATCATCAGAAAGTTTTAGAAACACAGGAAACTTCAGCTCAAAGAGCTGAAATAACAGCAGTCATAGAGGCTTTTGCTATGTTTGCAGATGAGGAATTTAACCTTTATTCTGATTCTCAGTATGTAGTCAGGCTGTTTCCACACATTGAAACTGTGGTTTTGCTTGAAAATAAGACTACCATATTTCATTTGTTAAGTGAATTACAGCAACAAATTTGGAAAAGAAATAAAATATTTTTCACTGGACACATTTGGGCTCATTCCAGATTGCCCGGCCCTTTAAATGCCTTTAATGATTTGGCTGACTCATTAACCAGAAATACAGTGGCTACTGTGATTTAGGAGGCCTGAGCCTCTTATTTACTTCATCACCAAAATGCTACGGCCTTAAGATATCAATTCCAAATTCCCAGAGAGACTGCTCGAGAGATTGTGCATTCTTGCTTACACTGCCCCACTGTTTATAATAGTCTACCTATGGAAGTTAATCCTCACGGTCTCAAACCTAACATACTCTGGCAGATGGATGTAACTCATGTCTCTTCATTTGGAAAACTGTCTTTTGTTCATGTAACTGTTGATACTTTTTCTAACGTTATTATTGCAACTGCTCATACCGGAGAGGCAGTTAAAGATGTGATACAACATCTCTTTACTTGTTTTTCATATTTGGGCCTGCCAAAAGCTCTGAAAACTGATAATGCCCCTGCTTACACTTCTAAGTCTTTTCCGGAATTTTGTATAAAGTTTCAAATTAAACCTAATACTGGCATCCCTTATAATCCCCAGGGACAGGCCATTGTGGAAAGAGCACATCAAACATTAAAAATCCAAATTCAAAAACTAAAAGAAGAGGAGTTTAAGTATAGTTCTCCCCCATCAAATCTTGCAACATGTTCTTTTCGTAATAAATATTTTAAATACTGATTCAGCCGGAACTACTGCAATGCTTCGCCACTGGTTCCCGGAGCAATTGAATGCAAAACCATTAGTTAAATGGAAGGATCTCTTCTCCGACAATGGAAAGGTCCCAACCCATTGTTAACCAGTGGTCGAGGATATGCTTGCAGTTTTCCACAGGACGCAAATTCTCCAATTTGGGTTCCAGACAGATTGATTCGCCATGTCTCAGCCCCTCGGATATCGGATTCCCCGGCCGCCATGACCCCGAAAAAGGAAGGGACCTCCTCTACTTTCGCAACCCCCACCAGCACGAGAAACGCCACCAGCGTCGGGACAACTGACATCAGAGATCCCGGATGAGCAAGGAACGGATCTGCCCACCAAGCAGATGTCTCAACTTCACATACAGGATATTACTCCCCTGGATCCCCTGCCCCACAGGAAGATGCCAGGTCGCCTGACTGGGGTGACTCAGCACGCCCCCATACCCACTTGGGGACAAATGAAAATACTCTGCCACCAGGCACGGGGAATAGCCTCCTTACAAGGATCTCCAGCTTCTCCTGAGAAAATGTTTATTGCCATGCTTGCTTTGCTTTCCTGCCAGGTAAGCACCTCTCCTATTCCAACCAAATATTGGGCATATCTCCCAGTTCCTCCAACTTTCCAAGTTGTTAATTGGAATAATGAGCCTATACGGGTCAACACAGACCAACCTCAGATTTTGGGAGGATCCTATACTTCTTACACTAGAGATAAATATCCTATTAACTTCAATTATACCTTCAGGGGATTAACAGACGATTTCCCTGTTTGCTTTAACTTCCCCAATAATCCTAGAACTTTATTACCACCACCAAAGAAGGATGTGTTGGGGCCTCTAAAAAATTAATTATAACAGATTCCTGGTCTCTACATCATCGGTCAGCTTGGGTATTATTGGCTTGTATGCCCGGGATTCTTGACCCCTATGTAACCCTGCATTTCAAATCTCCAGCAAAATATCCGAATTGTTATAAGGTTGCTCCTTCAGACAAAATATGGAACACCATAGACAGTCGTACAGGATATCCAACTTGGACATCTTGTACTTATGATTCAAGGATTGATTATAGGATACCAGGAGGTGGAGATTATACTATTCAGGACTGGAGCAACCTGAATCCAGGAGAGGATCCATTGGCTGATGATACATTTGAGGGCAGATTCGAGAATTGGGATAGGATTCCTCTTCCTTGGCCAAAACATGCCACTAGATGGCATCATAATCAATTTGTTCCTCCTATGCTGTCTTATACTACTAAGAAACAGACCTATTGGCAACCTGAAATTTGGAGAGCCCTTGCTGCTACTGCTCCTGTTTCCTTATACCTCCCAGATAGCAATTCTACTTATTCTGTTTTAGCTTGTCTACCCTCCCCTTATGTTTTTCTTTTTACTAATGACTCCAAGAGACTTAATGTATGCATGAATTATTCAGGTGGACCTAATATAGTAACTTGTGAACAATGTATGCTTTCATCTTGTTTGACCCCATAATATAATGTCTGCTCTTTTGTGGTGTTACAACGCCCACCCTATCTCATGATACCTGTGACCGTGACTAGCCACTGGTATGACAATTACGGCCTCATCGTGTTACAACAACTGCAAGATTTAATGCGACAACGACGATTTGTGGGCTTACTTATTTTAGGAATATCAGCTTTAATAGCAGCAATTACTTCTGTTACTGCGGCAGCAATATCATTGACTCAACAAGTGCATACTGCCCAATATGTTGATATCATGTCTAAAAATGTTTCTCTAACTCTAGCAACACAGGAAGTTATAGATAGAAAGTTGGAGATGAGGGTAGATGCCTTGGAGGAGGCAATAATGCATATTGGGACTGAGTAACAGGCTTTAAAGGTGAAAATGGCTCTGTCATGCCACGCTGATTACCGGTGGATATGTGTGACATCTTTAAAGGTAAACGAGACAGATTATGAATGGGAAAAAATTAAAAATCATATTTCAGGTGTTTGGAACAGCTCTGACATTGGCCTGGACTTAGGGAAACTTCATAATCAAATACAGACCTTGGAACACTCTTGACTGGATTTTACCACCGCAGGAGCAGCTAATGACTTTTTTCACACTTTCTCTAACTTCATTTCAGGGAAAAAAACATTCTGTCTAATATCTTTAGTTATGTTGAGGTTGGTGCTCTATTTTTGCTACTCATAATCATTCTTCCTTGTATTGTCAGGATTCTTCGGCAGAACATTCAGAAGCTCGTGACTGAGCTGCATTTGGCTGTTTAAAGAAATAAAAAAGGGGGAGATGCCGGGACTCAGCGTGAGGAACTCTGCCCATGGCAAAGGTCATGAGGAAGGAGGCTTGGCATAAGCAAAGCCGGAATCGAGCCTCAGGAGTCCCCCTGAAAATTATCGAGCATATACTCCCAAAACCAGAGTCTGCCTACTTTACTGCGTTGTGCTCTCACCTACACCTCTGACTTTATGGGGGGCTCTCCCCCACCACCTCTCTCTGAAAAAGAGTTAACTTACAGCTCCAGTTGATAAAGCTCCTGGGTGTGATAAGAGTGTTTCAACCTACAAACTCATCTGAAGATTATTCTGGCCACATGTGATTGTTCACAGCCTCCCAACCGTGAGAGGCATGAGATGTTCTATACTGTCTAAATACAGATTCATTTGAGCAGTTAAAAGATTGATTAGAAATTGTATTGGTGAAGGGTTTTTCACTTGTTGGGCAAATGTTTGCTGCTGTTTCCATATCCCTTACCTACTGTGTTCCTGGCAGTGTATTGATTAACAGAGTTGGTGTATAGGAATATAAGTAGTAGCTTTAATGTTTGTAACCTTCTACCCTTGAGTTAATTCTTTTCTTGTTATAGCCCACCACACCTTTGCCCTATAGGAATTCAACTTTATCTAATGCTTTTGGAGCATGGTGTCTGACTTTAGAATAATCAACTTTAGAGAAAAATAAGTTTTCTGAAGAAAGGATCTTAAAATGTTAACAGGCCTCTTGGCCAGAAGATGATGTAATTCACCTAAACTTTTGATTATAATAAGTTTGTAGGAAGAAAGCCTGGATTACTGCTGACTTTACCCCTTCCGCCATTATACTCTATGCACAACTTAAGGTATAAAAACTACTTTGGAAAATAAAGTGTGGGCCTTGTTTATCAAAGCTTGGTCTCCCCATGTCGTTCTTTCTCTCACCTTCTGGCTGAATTTCCATCTGGAGCATAGAGGCTCCTCAAGCTTACTAATTTTGCCTGGGCTTCTAAGATCTGACTGGGGAGGCCTTAGTGTCTCCTCTCCTTTGGGAGAACGGGAGGACGCCTGTGGCCTACGTAGGTGACGTGAATTCCTTATTTTGGAATTTTATTAGCTTTCCACGTAAATCAAGATATTCAGCATCTTTCCTCCACTGAATTTTCTCACTGAGTTATCTTTATTTAACCAATCTTTATATCTTTAATTCTGTTGTATCCTGAACACTGAAGCCGTCTAGCCTTTGAATTCCCTGGATCTGCCGGGGCTGGACCCTGGCAAATGCCCATCACAACTCAAGAGGAGAGCAGAGTTCTTTGCTTCAACTCGAGACAAGGCCTGACTCCCCGGGTGAACCTTGAATGCAACCCTGAGATCCCTGTCACCACTGGAGAGGAACACGGAGTTTCTGGACACAAGCCTAGATGAGGTCTATTTGCCCTGCAGTGACTTGAGAGCAATCCCCAGCTCCCCCTTGCAACTCGAATGGAGATTGGACTTCCCTGGGACAACACGAGAGGCTCCCTGAGTTCCCCATTGTAACTCGAGAATCCTGCTGCAACTCCAGAAAAAACACGAGGTTCCCCCATCATCTCCAGATGAGGCCCTTTCCGACTGCATCATCTTGAGACAAATCCCACTTTTCTTCTTGAAATTTGAAACAGTAATTGACACCCTTGATGTAACTCCAAACGTTCCCCAACATACCAGTCTCACTCGAGAGGAACACTGAGTTCCCCGGAACAACTTAATCTGATCCTTTTCTCTCCTCCTGATCTCGACATGAGGGTCGATTCCCCTGCTTTGTCTAGAAAACGATCCCGACCTTCCCGTCGCACCTCAGGAGGAGGCCGGTCTCACACTGAAACTCGAGAGGAAGCCTCGTGGGTCATGCCACATTCTGAAAGACACCGATTTCCCCGTCCACTCAAGGTAAGTCCTGATGCCCGGGCACCTCTTCGAATGTAACACCGAGGATGAAGTCAGAACACGAAAGGGCACTGACAGCCCAGTTGCATCCTCCGGAAAAAGATGCAGGTTCCAAATACAACTCGACAAATGGCCTGACACCCCATGAACAACTCGAGAGGCAAGCGGAGTTCCATGCCTCAACACAAGACGAGGCCTGACTCCCTTGTTCCAACTCCTCAAAGACCTCGAGGTCAATGTCAGAAATGCAATGGAGAGGAACACTGAGGTTCCCATCTCAACTCGAGATGAGGCCCTATTCATCCCTGAAGCAATGCACGAGGAATCCCGAGGTGGCCCTCGCAATGCCAAAGGAGATTTAACTTCCCTGAGGAGACATGAGTGGGTCCCCCAGGTCGACACGCAACTCGAGAGGAACCCTAAGCTTCCCGCAACAACTCCAAACAACCCATGGAATTCTCCTCTGCATGCTTGAGGAGGCCTTTTTAGGCTGCAGCGTTTCCAAAGAAAGCCTGCGTTCCCTCTGGGAACTCAAAAGGGTACTTGACATGCTTTAGGAAACTCCAGAAATTTCCCCAGATACCCGTCCCCACTCGAGAGGAATGCTGAGTTTCCTACCACAAGTCAAGAAGAGCACTGTTTTCCCCTCCTCAAGTGGAGATGGGGGTCGATTGCCCTGCTTTGAGTGGAAAGGAATGCTGACGTCCCTGTCGCACCTCGAGAGGAAGCTGATATCTACTTGAAAGTGGAGGGGAACCCAGGGGCCTTGTCACAATTCGAAAGCCATGTATTTCCCCATCCACATGAGATCAGGCCTGATTCCCTTGCACCAATTCAAATGTCAGCTGAGAATCAACTCAGAACACGAAGGGAGTTCTGAAGCCCCGGTTGATAACTTGAAAAGAGGCTTAGGTCCCAAACTCAACTCTCCTGGAGGCCTGAAACCCCTTTGACCACTAGAGAGGAAAGCAGAGTTCCATGCCTCCACACAAGTCGAGATCTGACTCCCTGTTTGAAACAGCAAACACACCCCGAGAAACACATCAGAACAGAAGACGAATCGTGAGGTTCCCATATCAATAAGAGATGAGGCCCTCTTCCATTGTGCCGACCCCAGTGGAGCCCCAAGAGGCCCTTCCCAACTCCACAGTATTCCTGACTTCCCATTGACACCGTGAGAAGCTACATGAGATCACTGTCAGAAGTCTAGGGAACCCATGGTTTCCTGCCTCAACTCGAGAAAGACCTCGAGATTCCCCCTTCAAAGTGTCTTGAGGCCAGATTCCCATGCCAAGACTCTAGAGCAATGCGGCGTTCCCGCTCCTAACTCGAATGGAGACTGGACTTCACTGGGGCCACACTAGAGGCTCTCTGGGTTCCCCGTCGTAAATCGAGAGAAACCCCACACGTCATGTCACAGCTAGAGAAAAACCACGAGATTCCCCCGTCATCGAGAGATGAGGCCCTTCTTTTCCTGTAGGACCTAGAGAGCAATCCCTTCTCAAAACTGTTTTGAGTCCCTTCTCAAAACTCCAAAGGAGGCCTGACTCCCTTTAGGCTACTCAATGGGCACCAAGAGATACTCGTCGCAACTCGAGAGGAGAGCAGAGTTCTTTGCTTCAACTCGAGACGAGGTGTGAGTCCATGGGTGAATCTTGAATGCAACCCTGAGATCCCTGTCGCCATTGGAGAGGAACACGGAGTTTCTGGACACAAGCCTAGATGAGGTCTATTTGTCCTGCAGTGACTCGAGAGCAATCCCCAGCTCCCCCTCGCAACTCGAATTGAGATTGGACTTCCCTGGGGCATCACAAGAGGCTCCCTGAGTTCCCCGACGTAACTCGAGAATCCCGCCCCACCTCGAGAAAAACCACGAGGTTCCACTGTCATCGTGAGTTGAGGCCCTTTTCCACTGCAGCGTCTCAAGAGAAATCCCACGTTCCCTCTTGAAATTCGGAAGGGTACTTGACACCCTTGATACAACTCAAAAAAGTTCCCCGACATACTCGTCTTACTCGAGAGGAACATCGAGTTTTCCGGCACAACTTAACCTGAGCACCTTCTCCCCTCCAAATCAGGACATGAGGGTTGATTCCCCTGCTTTGTCTGGAAAGGGATCCTGACCTTCCCGTCGCACCTCAGGAGGAGGCCGGTGTCACATTGAAACTCGAGAGGATGCCTCGTGGGTCATGCCTCATTCCAAAAGACACCGATTTCCCCGTCCATTCAAGGTAAGTCCCGATGCCCAGACACCTCTTCGAATGTAATCATGAGGATGAAATCACAACACTAAGAGGCAATGACACCCTGGTTGCAGCCTCTGGAAAAAGCCGCAGGTTCCAAATACAACTCGACAAGTGGCTTGACACCCCATGAAGAACTCGAGAGGCAAGCGGATTTCCACGCATCAGCACAAGACGAGGCCTGACTCCCCTGTTCCAACTCCACAGAGACCCCGAGATTGATGTCAGAAATGGAGAGGAACCCTGAGGTTCCCGCCTCAACTCGAGATGAGGCCCTATTCATCCCTGAAGTGATGCACGAGGAATCCCGAAGTGCCCCTCACAATGCCAAAGAAAATCTGACTTTCCTGAGGAGGCAAGAGCTTGTCCCCCAGGTCGACATGCAACTCGACAGGAACCCTAAGCTTCTTGTCACAATTTCACCCAACCCACAGAATTCTCCCCTGTACGCTTGAGGAGACCCTTTGACGCTGCAGTGTTTCCAAAGAAAGCCAACGTTCAGTCTTGGAACTGGAAGGGGCAATTGACATGCTTTAGGAAACTCCAGAAGTTTCCCCAGATACCCGTCCCCACTCAAGAGGAACGCTGAGTTTCCCGCCACAAGTCAAGAAGAGCCCTGTTTCCCCTCCTTAAGTCGAGATGAAGGTCAATTGCCCTGCTTCGCCTGGAAAAGAATGCCAACGTCCCCGTCACATCTCCAGAGGAGGCTAGTATCTACTTGACACTGGAGTGGAACCCTGGAGTCTTGTCACAATTCGAAAGACACGTGTTTCCCCAAGCACTCAAGATCAGGCCTTGCACCGATTTGAATGTCAGTCGAGAATCAACTCACAACACGAAGGGAGTTCTGATGCCCCGGTTACTAATCCAAAAAGAGCCCCAGGTCCCAAATTCAACTCGCCTGGAGGCCTGAAACCCCTTTGACAACTCGAGAGGAAAGCAGAGTTCCATGCCTCCACACAAGTCGAGAACTGACTTCCTGTTTGAAACGACATACACACCTCGAGACCCACATCAGAACAGGAGAGGAACACTGAGGTTCCCGCCTGAACTGGAGATGAGGCCCTTTTCTATTGCACCAAACCCAGTGGAGTCCCAAGAGCTCCCTCCAAACTCCACAGTATACCTGACTTCCCATAGGCACCATGAGAAGCTCCCTGAGGTCACCGTCACAATTTGAGGGAACCCAGGGTTTCCTGCCACAACTCGAGAACGATCTCGAGTTTCCCCCTTCAATGCGTCTTGAGGCCCGATTCCCCTGCCATGACTCGAGAACAAAGCCGCACTCCCCCTCGCAAGTCGAATGGAGACTGGACTTCCCTGGGGCCACATGAGAGGCTTCCTGAGCTCCCTGACGTAACTCGAGAGAAACCCCAAACGTTGCACTGCAGCTAGAATAAAACCACGAGATTCCCCCTCATTGCGAGATGAGGCCCTTCTCTTCCTGCAGGGCCTAGAGAGCAATCCCGAGTCCCCTCTCAAAACTCCACAAGAGGCTTGACTCCCTTTAGGCCACTCAATGGGATCCAATAGATACCCATCAAAACTCGAGAGGAGAGCGGAGTTCTTTGCTTCAACTCGAGACGAGGCCTGACTCCCCGGGTTAACCTTAAATGCAACCCTGAGATCCCTGTCGCCACTTGAGAGGAACACAGAGTTTCTGGACACAAGCCTAGATGAGGGCTATTTGCCTTGCAGTGACTCGACAGCAATCCCCAGCTCCCCCTCGCAACTCGAATGGAGATTGGACTTCCCTGGGGCAACACGAGAGACTCCCTGAGTTCCCAATCACTACTCGAGAATCGGGCCGCAACTCCAGATAAACCACGAGGTTCCCCCGTCATCTCCAGATGAGGCCCTTTCCCGCTGCAGCATCTCGAGACAAATCCCACGTTCCCTCTTGAATTTCTAAACGGTACTTGACACCCTTGATGTAACTCCAAATGTTCCCCAACATACCAGTCTCACTCGAGAGGAACACTGAGTTTCCCAGAACAACTTAATCTGATACACTTCTCTCCTCCTGATCTCGACATGAGGGTCGATTCCCCTGCTTTGTCTGGAAAGGGACCCCGACCTTCCCATCGCACCTCAGGAGGAGGCCGGTCTCACATTGAAACTCGAGAGGAAGCCTCGTGGGTCGTGCCACATTCCGAAAGACACTGATTTCCCCATCCACTCAAGGTAAGTTCTGATGCCCGGGCACCTCTTCAAATGTAACCCAGAGGATGAAGTCAAAACACAAAAGGGCACTGACACCCCAGTTGCATCCTCTGGAAAAAGGCGCAGATTCCAAATAAAACTCGACAAGTGGCCTGACACCCCATGAACAACTCAAGAGGCAAGCGGAGTTCTGTGCCTCAACCCTCTCACCTCCCGCCCACCACCCTCCAACCACCATCCCACAACCCTCGCACCATCATCCCACCACCCACCCACTACCCTCCCAGCTCCCGCCCACCACCCTGCCGCCACTCTCCCACCTCCCCCCACTACCCTCCCACCACCCTCTCACCACCCTGCCACCACCCTCCCTCCTCCCGCCCACCAACCTCCCACCACCCTCCCACCCACTGCCCTCCCACCTCCCTCCACAATCCTCCCACCATCAGCTCACCCCCTTCCCACCACCAGCCCACCTACCGCCCACCACCCTCCCACCACTCTCCCATCTCCTACCCACCTCCCTCCAATCCACCCTCCCATTCATCTTCCCACCCCTGTGGAGTAGGATCGAGTTGGATGAACCTGTTTTCTTATACATAAAGTGGGAGCATCTAGCTCGATCTGTGGTTTATAAACTTGACCTTTTGGACCTCTAGGGTATCTAGGATTTATTGGCTTTCTGTGTTGTGATTCTGGGTGAGATTTCATCCAAAGAATGATAGAGGGACACCATATGGCTTCAATATCTGCACTCTTCTGGAAAAGGGGTCGCTGTGCCATGTTCATTATTGCATCACCAGTGTCTACTGAATCCCACAGTAGACCCTCAATAAATACTATATGGAAGGAAAGACATGAAGGGAGGGAAGCAAAGAGAGGGGTGATGAGAGTGTGGGTGGATAGGAGGAGAGATGGGAGGATGGGTGAGAGGATGGTGGGAAGGTGGATGGGGGGTGGATGGAAGGTGGATGGGAGGATGGTGGGAGGATGATGGGAGCGTGCTGTAAGGATGGTGGAAGGATGGTGGGAAGGTAGATGGGAGAATGAATGAGAGGATGTGAGAGGATGTGAGTGGATGGATGGGAGAATGGATGGGAAAGTGATTGGGAGGGTGGTGGGAGGAAGGTGGGAGGGTAGTAGGAAGATGAATGGGAGGGTGGAATGGAGGGTGGTGGGAAGATGGTGGGAGGGTGGTGGGAGGGTGGACTGAAGGGTGGTGGGAGATTGGTGGGACGGTGGTGGGAGGGTGGTGGGAGGATCGTGGGAGGGATGGTGGTTGCCGTGGGGCTCCTCTTGAGTTGCAACGGGGATCTCAGGGACCGGCTTGTGTTGCCTCAGAGAAGTCAGGTCCCTTTTCGAGTTGCAAGGGGCCCGTTGGGATTCCTTTCGAGTCACTACCTGTGAATAGGTCCGTGTCTAGAGTTCAGTCTGGAAACTCAATGTTCCTCTGCAGCGGCGACTGGGATCTCGGGCTTCCTATCAAGGTTCAACTAGGGAGTCAGGCCTCGTCTGGTGTTGAGGCATGGAACTCTGCATTTCTCTTGAGTTGTTAAAGGGCTGTCAGGCCTCCAGTCGAGTTCAGGTGGGGAATTTGGGCTTTTTCAAGAAGATAGGCAAGGTCGACAGTCCTCCCATTGTGTTGTGAGGGGATACTCAGTATTCCACTGGAGCCGGTGCAGGGAAATCAGGACTTATCTGGAGCGGAGGGGGAAATCAGCGTCCTTATTCCTTGCAGCAGGATCCGCGGGATTCCACTAGAGATTCAAGTGGTGATACAGGCCTCTTGTGGTGCGAGGGGAAGTTGGGATTCCTCTTGAGTTGAAGCAGGGGATGGACCCTCATATCCAGATGAGGTGGGACACACGGGGTTCTAGTCGAGTTGTGGCGGGAAACTCGGCTTTCGTCCGGGTTGTGATGGGGATCTCTGGGCCCCCATGAATTGGTTAAAGGGAGTCAAGCATTCTCTCGAGTTTTGAGAGAGCACCTGGGATTGCTCTCACAGTGCTGCAAGAAAAAAGGCCTCATTTTGCGTTGACAGGGGCATCTCGTGGTTTATCTCGAGTTGCAGCTGGAGGCTTGAGATTCCTCTCCAGGTACCACGGGGAACTCAGGGAGCCTCTCGTGTTGCCGCAGCAAACAAGACGAGGCCTGACTACCCTGTTCCAACTCCGCAGAGACGCCAAAATCGATCTCAGAAATGGAGAGGACCCTCGGGTGCCCACCTCAACTCGAGATGAGGCCCTATTCATCCCTGCAATGATGTGCGAAGAATCCCGAGGTTCCCCTTGCAGTGCCAAAGGAGATCTGACTTCCCTGAGGAGACACAAATGGATCCCCCAGGTCGAAGCGCAACTCAAGAGTAACCCTAAGCTTCCTGCCAAAGCTCCACACAAACCACGAAATTCTCCCCTGCAGGGTTGAGGAGGCCCTTTTACACTGCAGTGTTTCCAAAGAAAGCCCACGTTCCCTCTTGGACCTCGAAAGGGTATTTGACAAGCTTTAGGAAACTCCAGAAGTTTCCCCAGAAACCCGTTCCCACTTGAGAGGAAAGCTGAGTTCCCCACCACAAGTCAAGAAGAGCCCCGTTTTCCCCTCCTCAAGTCGAGATGAGGGTCGATTGCCCTGCTTCACCTGGAAAGGAATGCCAACGTCCCCATCGCACCTCGAGAGGGGGCTGGTATCTACTTGTCACTGGAGGGGAACCCGGGGGTCTTGTCACAATTCGAAAGCCACGTATATCCCCATCCACTCGAGATTAGGTCTGATTCCCTTGCACCAATTCAAATGTCAGCCGAGAATCAACTCACAACATGAATGGAGTTCTGGTAACCCAGTTGCTATTTGAAAAATTGCCGCAGGTCCCAAATTCAACTCGCCTGGTGGCCGGAAACCCCTTTGACAACTCGAGAGGAAACTAGAGTTCCATGACTACACACAAGTCAAGACCTGACTCCCTGTTTAAAATGGCATATACACCTCGAGACCCAGGTCAGAACAGGAGAGGAACCCCGAGGTTCCCACCTCAACTCGAGATGAGGCCCACTTCCATTGCACTGACCCCAGTGGAGTCATGAGAGGCCCCTCCCAACTCCACAGTATTCCTGACTTCCCATAGGCACCATGAGAAGCTCCCTGAGGTCACCGTCACAAGTCGAGGGAACCAAGGCTTTCCTGCTGTAACTTGAGAAAGATGTCAAGATTCCCCCTTCAATGTGTCTTGAGGCCCGATTTCCCAGCTGTGACTCGAGAGCAATGCCACGCTCCCCCTCGCAACTCGAATGGAGACTGGACTTCCCTGGGGCCACATAAGATGCTCCCTGAGTTCCCCGTCATAACTCGAGAGAAACACCACACGTTGTGTCGCAGCTTGAGAAAAACTACAAGATTCCCCTGTCATCGTGAGTTGAGGCCCTTCTTTTCCTGCAGGGCCTAGAGAGCAATACCGATTCCCCTCTCAAAACTCCACAGGAGTCTTGACTACATTTAGGACACTCGATGGGCTCTAAGAGATGCCTGTGGCAACTTGAGAAGAGAGCGGAGTTCTTTGCTTCAACTCCAGATGAGGCCTGACTCCCGGGTGAACCTTGAATGCAACCACGAGATCCCTGTCACCACTGGAGAGGAAAAAGGAGTTTCTGGACACAAGCCTAGATGAGGTCTATTTGCCCTGAAGTGACTCGAGAGCAATCCCCAGCTTGCCCTCACGACTGGAATGGAGATTGGACTTTCCTGGCCCACCAGGAGAGGCTCCCTGTGTTCCCCATCATAAATCGAGAATCCCACCACCACTTGAGAAAAACCATGAGATTCCCCCGTCATCGCGAGTTGAGGCCCTTTTCACTGCAGCGTCTCAAGGGAAATCCTACGTTCCGCCTTGAAATTCGAAACGGTACTTGACACCCTTGATGAAAATCAGAAAGTTCCCCGACATACCGGTCTCACTCGAGAGGAATACCGAGTTTCCCGGCACAGTTTCATCTGAGCCCCTTCTCCCCTCCTGATCTTGACATGAGGGTCGATTCCCCTGCTTTGTCTGGAAAGGGATCCTGACCTTCCCGTCGCACCTCAGAAGGAGGCCGGTCTCACAATGAATTTCGAGAGGAAGCCTCGTGGTTCATGCCACATTCTGAAAGACACCGATTTCCCCGTCCATTCAAGGTAAGTCCCGATACCCAGGCACCTCTTCGAATGTAACCCCGAGGATGAAGTCACAACACGAAGGGGCATTGACACCCCAGTTGCATCCTCCATAAAAGGCTGCAGGTTCCAAATACAACTCGAAGGTGGCCTGACACCCCATGAACAACACGAGAGTAAGTGGAGTTCTGTGCCTCAACACAAGACGAGGCCTGACTCCCATTTTCCAACTCCGCAGATACCCCGAGATTGGTGTCAGAAATGGAGAGGAACCCTGAGGTTCCTGCCTCAACTCGAGATGACGGCTGACTCCCTGTGTGAACCTTGAATGCAACCCCGAGATTCCTGTCACCACTGGAGAGGAACACGGAGTTTCTGGACACAAGCCTAGATGAGGTCTATTTGCCCTGTAGTGACTCGAGAGCAATCCCCAGGTCCCCCTCGCAACTCCAGTGGAGACTGGATTTCCCTAGGGCACCACGAGTGGTTCTCTGTGCTCCCCGTCGAAACTCGAGAATCCCGCCGCAACTAGAGAAAAACCACGAGGTTGCCCCATCATCACGAGATGAAGCCCTTTCCCACTGCAGCGTCTCAAGATAAATCCCACGTTCCTTCTTGAAATTCGAAATGATACCTGACACCCTTGATTCAACTCAAAAATTTCCCTGACATACGGGTCTCACTCGAGAGGAACACCGAGTATCACGGCACAATGTAATCCGAGTCCCTTCTGCCCTCCTGATCTTGACATGAACGTGGATTCCCCTGCTTTGTCTTGAAAGGGATCCCGACCTTCCCATCCACCTCAGGAAGAGGCTGGTCTCGCATTGAAACTCGAGAGGAAGCATCGTGGGTCATGCCACATTCCGAAAGATACCAATTTCCCTGTCCACTCAAAGTAAGTCCCGATGCCCAGGCACCTCTTCGAATGTAACCCCGATGATGAAGTCACAAATGAATAGGCACTGACACCCAGGTTGCATCCTCTGGAAAAAGCCGCAGGTTCCACATGCAACTCGACAAGTGGCCTGACACTGCATGAACAACTTTAGAGGCTAGCAGAATTCCGTGCCCCATCAAAAGACGACACCTGACTCCCCTGTTCCAACTCCACAGAGACCCTGAGATCGATGTCAGAAATGGAGAGGAACCCTGAGGTTCCCACCTCAACTAGAGATTAGGCCCTATTCATCCCTGCAGCACTGCACGAGGAATCCCGAGGTGGCCCTCACAACGCCAAAGGAGATCTGACTTCCCTGAGGAGACATGAGTGGGTTCCCCAAGGTTCACACGAAACTCGAAAGGAACTCTAAGCTTCCCACCACAACTCCACACAACCCACGAAATTCTCCCCTGCACGCTTGAGGATGCCGTTTTACGCTGCAGCATTTCCAAAGAAATCCCACGTTCCCTCTTCGAACTTGAAACGGTACTTGACACGCTTTATGAAACTCCAGAAGTTTCCCCAGATACCCGTCCCCACTAGAGAGGAACGCTGAGTTTCCCGCCACAAGTCAAGAAGAGCCTCGTTTTCCTCTCCTCAAGTCGAGATGAGGGTCGATTGCCCTGCTTTGCCTGGAAAGGAATGCTGACATCCCCATCGCACCTCGAGAGGAGGCTGGTATCTACTTGACACTGGAGGGGAACCCGGGGGTCTTGTCACAATTCGAAAGCCACGTATTTCCCCATCCACTCGAGACCAGGCCTGATTCCCTTGAACCAATTTGAATGTCAGCTGAGAATCATCTCATAACATGAAGGGAGTTCTGATACCCCAGTTGCTAATTCAAAAAGAGCACCAGGTCCCAAATTCAACTCACCTGAAGGCCTGAAACCCCTTTGACAACTCGAGAGGAAAGCAGAATTCCATGCCTCCACACAAGTCGAGACCTGACTCCCTGTTTGAAACAGCATACACACCCTGAGACCCACGTCAGAACAGGACAGGAACACTGAGGCTCCTGCCTCAACTCGAGATGAGACGTCTTCCAATACACCAACCCAAGTGGAGTCCCAAGAGGACTCTCCGAACACCACAGTATTCCTGACTTCCCATAGGCACCATGAGAAGGTCCCTGAGGTTACCATCACAAGTCGAGGGAACCCAGGGTCTCCAGCTGCAACTCGAGAAAGACTTTGAGATTTCCCCTTCAACGCATCTTGAGGCCCAATTCCACTGCCATGACTCGAGAAAAATGCTGCTCTCCCCCTCCCAACTCGAATGGAGACTGGACTTCCCTGGGGCCACACGAGAGGCTCCCAGAGTTCCCCATCACAACTCGACAGAAACCCCATACGTTGTGCGGCAGCTCGAGAAAAACCACGAGATTCCCCCATCATCGCGACTTGAGGCCCTTCTTTTCTTGCAGGGCCTAGAGAGCACTCCCGAGTCCCCTCTCCAAACTCCACAGGAGGCTTGACTCCCTTTAGGCCACTCAATGGGCTCCAATAAATACCCGTTGCAATTTGAGAAGAGAGAGAGCACTTTGCTTCCACTCAGGACGAGGCCTGACTCCCCGGGTGAACCTTGAGTGCAACCCCGAGATCCCTGTCCCCCTGTCGAGAAAAACAATGAGGTTCCCCCATCATTGCGAGATGAGGTCCTTTCC
The DNA here is from genome assembly GCF_003369695.1 of Bos indicus x Bos taurus. NCBI lineage: Eukaryota > Metazoa > Chordata > Mammalia > Artiodactyla > Bovidae > Bos > Bos indicus x Bos taurus. The sequence continues at coordinate 53,274 of NW_020867761.1, forward strand.
CGCTGCAGTGTCTCAAGAGAAATCCCACGTTCCCTCTTGAAATTTGAAATGATACTTGACACCCTTGATGCAACTCAAAAAGTTCCAGGACACACCGGTCTCACTCGAGAGGAGCACCGAGTTTGCTGGCACAACTTAATCTGAGCCCCTTCTCCCCTCCTGATCTTGACATGAGGGTCGATTCCCCTGCTTTGTCTGGAAAGGGGCCCCAAAACTTCCTATCACACCTCAGGAGGAGGCCGGTCTCACATTGAACCTCGAGAGGAAGCCTCGTGTGTCATGCCACATTTTGAAAGACACCGATTTCGGCTTCCACTCAAGGTACGTCCTGATGCCCAGGCACCTCTTTGACTGTAACCCCGAGGATGAAGTCACAACATGAAGGGGCACTGTCATTCTGGTTGCATCCTCCAGAAAAAGCTGCAGGTTCCAAATACAACTCGACAAGTGGCCTGACACCCCATGAACAACTTGAGAGGCAACTGGAGTTCCGTGCCTCAACACAAGACGAGGCCTGACTCCCCTATTCCAACTCCACAGAGACCCTGAGATCGATGTCAGAAATGGAGAGGAACCCTGAGGTTCCCACCTCAACTCGAGATGAGGCCGGATTCATCCCTGCAGCGATGTGCAAGGAATCCCTTGGTGACCCTCTCAATGCCAAAGGAGATCTGACTTTCCTGAGGAGAAACGAGCGGGTCCCCCAGGTCGACACGCAACTCGAGAGGAATGCTAAGCTTCCCCCCATAACTCCACACAAACCACGAAATTCTCCCCTGCATGCTTGAGGAGGCCATTATACGCTTCAGCCTTTCCACAGAAAGCCCATGTTCCATTTTGGAACTCGAAAGGGTACTTGTACGCTTTATGAAACTTCAGAAGTTTCCCCAGATACCCTTACCCACTCTAGAGGATCATTGAGTTTCCCACCACAAGTCAAGAAGAGCCCCGTTTTCCCCTCCTCAAGTCGAGATGAGGATCAATTGCCCTGGTTCGCCAGGAAAGGAATGCCGAAGTCCCCGTCGCACCTCGACTGGAGGCTGGTATCTACTTGACACTGGAGGGGAACCCGGGTGTCTTGTCACAATTTGAAAGCCACGTGTTTTCCCTTCCACTCGAGATCAGGCATGATTTCCTTGCACGGATTCTCATGTCAGCCGAGAATCAACTCACAACACGAAGCGAGTTCTGATGCCCTGGTTGCTAATCCGAAAAGAACCCCATGTCACAAATTCAACTCTCCTGGAGGCCTGAAACCCCTTTGACAACTCCAGAGGAAAGCAGGGTTCCATGCTTCCACACAAGTGGAGACCTCACTCCCTGTTTCAAATGGCATAAACAGCCCGAGACCCAGGTCAGAAGAGGAGAGGAACACTGAGGTTCCCGCCTCAACTCGAGATGAGGTGCTCTTCCATTGCGCCAACCCCAGTGGAGTCCAGAGAGGGCCCTCCCAACTCGACAGTATTCCTGAATTCCCATAGGCACTATTAGAAGCTCCCTGAGGTCACCTTCACAAGTCAAGGGAACCCAGGGTTTCCTGCCGTAACTCAAGAAAGACCTCGAGATCCTCCCTTCAACCAGTCTTGAGGCCCGATTCCCCTACCATGACTCGAGAGCAATGCTGCGCTCCCCTTCACAACTCGAATGGAGACTGGACTTCCCTGGGGCCACATGAGAGGCTCCCTGAGTTCCCCATCGTAACTCGAGAGAAACCCCACACGGCACGTTTCAGCTCGAGAAAAACCATGAGATTCCCCCGTCATCACGAGATGAGGTCCTTCTTTTCCTGCAGGGCCTAGAGAGCAATCCTGAGTCCCCTCTCAAAACCCAACAGGAAGCTTGACTCCCTTTAGGCCACCAATGGGCTCCGAGAGATACCCGTGGCAACTCGAGAGGATAGCGGAGTTCTTTGCTTCCACTCAAGACGAGACTTGACTCCTCGGGTGAACCTTGAATGCAACCCCAAGATCCCTGTCACCACTGGAGAGGAACTGGGCTTTCTAGGTAGAAGACTAGATGAGGTCTACTTGCCCTGCAGTAACTCGAGAGCAATCTCCAGCTCCCCCTCACAACTTGAATGGAGATTGGACTTCCCTGGGGCAACACGAGAGGCTCCCTGAGTTCCCTGTCATAACTGGAGAATCCCACTGCAACACGAGAAAAACCACAAGGTTCCTCGTCATTGCGAGATGAGGCCCTTTACCAGTACAGCATCTCGAGAGAAATCTCACGTTCCCTCTTGAAATTCGAAAAGGTATTTTACACCCTTGATGCAACTCAGCAAGTTCCCTGACATACCGGTCTCACTCGAGAGGCACACCAAGTTTCCCAGCACAGCTTAATCTGAGCCCCTTCTCCCCTCATGATCTCGACATGAGGGTCAATTCCCCTGCTTTGTCTGGAACGGGATCCCGCACTTCCTGTCAAACCTCAGGAGGAGGCCGGTCTCACATTGTAACCCAAGAGGAAGCCTCTTGGGTAGTGCCACATTCAGAAAGACGCCGATTTCTCCCTGTCAACTCATGGTACATCCCGATGCCCGGGTACCTCGTCAAATGTAACCCCTAGGATGAAGTCACACACGAGGCAGCACTGACACCCATGTTGCATCCTCTGGAAAAAGCCGCAGGTGCCAAATACAACTGAACAAGTGGCCTGATATCCCATGAACAACTTGAGAGACAAGCGGACTTCTGTGCTTCAACACAAGACAGGCCTGATTCTCCTGTTCCAACTCCGCAGAGACCCCGAGATCAAAGTCAGAATAGGAGAGGAACCCTGAGGTTCCCATCTCAACTCGAGATGAGCCCCTCTTCCATTGCACCAACCCCAGTGGTGTCCGGAGAGGCCCCTCCCAACTCCACAGTATTCCTGGCTTCCCATAGGCACCATGAGAAGCTCCCTGAGGTCACCGTCCCAAGTCGACGGAATGCAGGGTTTCCTGCCGCAACTCGAGAAAGACCTCGAGATTCCCCCTTCAATGCGTCTTGAGGCCCGATTCCCCTGCCATTAATCAAGAGCAATATCGCGATCCCCCTCGCAACTTGAATGAGATTGGACTTCCCTGGCGCAACACGAGAGGCTTCCTGAGTTACCAGTCATAATTCAAGAATCTTGCCAACACTAGAGAAAAACAACGAGGTACCCCTGTCATCGCGAGATGAGGCTATTTACCACTGCAGAAACTCGAGAGAAATCCCACTTTCCCTCTTGAAATTCGAAATGGTACTTGTCACCCTTGATGCAACTCAAAAATTTCCCCAACATACCAGACTCACTCGAGAAGAACACCAAGTTTCCCGGCACAACTTAATCTGAGCCCCTTCTCCCCTCCTGATCTCGACATGTTGGTTGATTCCGCTGCTATGTCTGGAATGGGATCCCAACCTTCCAGTTGCACCTCAGGAGGAGGCCAGTCTCACATTGAAAATCAAGCAGAAGCCTTGTGGGCAGGCCACATTGCAAAAACACCGATTTCCCCATGAACTCAAGGTAAGTCCCGATGACCGGGCACCTCTTCAAATGTCACCACGAGGATGAAGTCACAACACGAAGGGGCACTAACACCCCGGTTGTATCCTCCGGAAAAAGCCGCAGGTTCCAAATACAACTCAACAAGTGACCTGACATCCCATGAACAACTCGAGAGGCAAGCGGAGTTCCATGCCTCAACACAAGACATTGCCTGACTCCCCTGTTCCAATTCCCAGAGACCCCGAGATCAATGTCAGAAATGGATAGGAACACTGAGGTCCCCACCTCAACTCAAGATGAGGCCCTATTCATCCCTGCAGTGATGCGCGAGAAATCCTGAGTGCCCCTCACAACACCAAAGGATATCTGACTTCCTTAAGAAGACATTAGCGGGTCCCCCAGGTCAACACGCAACTCGAGAAGAACCGTAAGCTTCTCACCACAAATCCAAGCAAACCACGAAATTCTCCCCTGCACCCTTGAGGAGGCCCTTTTATGCTGCAGCATTTCCAAAGAAAGGCCACGATCACTCTTGGACCTCGAAAGGGTACTTGACATGCTTTAGGAAACTCCAGAAGTTTCCCCAGAAACCCGTCCCCACTCGAGAGGAATGCTAAGTTTCCCACCACAAGTAAAGAAGAGCCCCGTTTTCCCCTCCTCTAGTCAAAATGAAGGTCGATTGCCCCGCTTCGCCCAGAAAGGAATGCTGATGTCCCCGTCACACCTTGAGAGGAGGCTCGTATCTTGGTGATACTGGAGAGGAACCCAGGTTCTTGTCACAATTCAAAAGCCACGTATTTCCCCTTCCACTCAAGATCAGACCTGATGCCTTTGCACGGATTCGAATGTCAGCTGAGAATCAACTCACAACACAAAGGGAGTTCTGATGCCCTGGTTGCTAATACGAAAAGAGCCCCAGTTCCAATTTCAACTCAGCTGAAAGCCTGAAACCCCTTTGACAACTCGAGAGAGAAGCAGACTTCCATGCCTCCACACAAGTCGAGACCTGACTCCCTGTTTGAAATGGCATACACAGCCTGAGACCCATGTCAGAACAGGAGAGGAACCCTGAGGATACCGCCTCAACTCTAGATGAGGCCCTCTTCCATTGCACAAACCCCAGTGGAGGCCCCAGAGGCCCCTTGCAACTACACAGTATTCCTGGCTTCCCATAGGCACCATGAGAAGCTCCCTGAGGTCACTGTCACAAGTCGAGGGAATCCAGGGTTTTCTGCCACAACTCGAGAAAGACCTCGAGATTCCTCCTTCAATGCGTCTTGAGGCCTGATTCCCATGCCTTGACTCGAGAGCAATTCTGCGATCCCCCTTGCAAGTGAATGGAGATTGGACTTCCATGGGGCCACACGAGAGGTTCCCTGAGTTCCCCGTTGTAACTCGAGAGAAACAACAGACGTCACGCTGCAGCTCAAGAAAAACCACGAAATTCTCCCGTCGTGGCGAGATGAGGCCCTTCTTTCCTGAATGGCCTAGAAAGCAATCCTGAGTCCCTTCTCAAAACTACACAGGAGTATTGACTCCCTTTAGGCCATTCAATGGGCTCCAAGAGAAACCAGTGGCAACTCGAGAGGAGAGCGGATTTCTTTGCTTTAAATTGAGACGAGGCCTGACTCTCCGGGTGAAACTTGAATGTAACCCTGAGATCCCTGTCGCCCCTGGAGAGGAACACTGAGTTTCTGGACACAAGCCAAGATGAGGTCTATTTGCCCTGCGGTGAATTGAGAGCAATCCCCAGCTCCCCATTACAAATCGAATGGATATTGGACTTCACTGGGGCAACACGAGAGGCTCCCTGAGTTCCCCATTGTAACTCGAGATCCCACCGCAACAGGAGAAAAATCACGAGGTTCCCCTGTCATCGCAAGATGAGGCCCTTTCCCACTGCAGCATCTCGAGAGAAATCCAACTTTCCCTCTTGATATTCGAAACAGTACTTGACACCCTTGATGCAACTCAGAAACTTCCCCGACATATGGGTCACAATTGAGAGGAACACAGAGTTTCCCAGCACAGCTTCATCTGAGCCCCTTCTCCCCACCAGATCTTGACATGAGGTTCAATTCCCCTGCTTTGTCTGGAAAGGTATCCCGACCTTCTCAACGCACCTCAGGAAGAAGCCGGTCTCACATTGAATCTCAAGAGGAAGCCTCGTGGATCGTGCCACATTCCAAAAGACACCGATTTTCCCATCCACTCAAGGTAAGTCCCAATGCCCGGGTACCTCTTCAAATGTCACCGCAAGGATGAAGTCACAACATGAAGGGGCACCGACACCCTGGTTGCATCCTCTGGAAAAAGCTGAAGTTTCCAAATACAACTCGACTGGTGTCCTGAAACCCCTTTAAAAACTCGAGAGGAAAGGAGAGTTCAATGCCTCCACACAAGTCGAGACTTAAGTCCCTGTTTGAAATGGCATAGACAGCCTGAGATCCACATCAGAACAGGAGAGGAACCCTGAGGTTCCCGCCTCAATTCGAGATGAGGCTCTCTTCCATTGCTCTGATCCCAGTGGAGACACGAGAGGATTCTTTGAAGTCCAAAGTACTCCTGACTTCCCATAGGCACCATGAGAAACTCCCTGAGGTCACCATCACAAGTCGAGGGAACCCAGGGTTTCCTGCTGCAACTCGAGAAAGACCTCGAGTTTCCCCCTTCAATGTAACATGAGGCCCAATTCCCCTGCCATGACTCCAGAGCAATGCCACACTCCCTTCATAATTTGAATGGAAACGACTTCCCTGGAGCCACATGAAAGGATCCATGAGTACCCCATCACAACTCGAGAATCAGGCCGCAATTTGAGAAAAACCACGAGGTTCCCCTGTCATCACGAGATGAGGCCCTTCTTTTCCTGCAGGGCCTAGAGAGCAATCCCGAGTCCCCTATAAAAACTCCACTGGAGGCTTGACTCCCTTTAGGCCACTCAAAGGGCTCCAAGATATACCCGTCGCAACTCGAGGGAAGAGCGGAGTTCTTGAATCAACTCTAGACGAGGCCTGAATCCCCGGGTGAACCTTGAATGCAACCCCGAGATCACTGTCGCCACTGGAGAGGAACACAGAGTTTCTGGAGACAAGACTAGATGAGGTCTATTTTCCCTGCACTGACTCAATAGCAATCCCCAGCTCTCCCTTGCAACTTGTAAGGATATTGGACTTCCCTGGGGCAACACGAGGGGCTCCCTGAGTTCCTTGTCGTAACTCAAGATTCCCGCCCAACCTCGAGAAAAACCACGAGGTTCCCCCATCATCCCGAGATGAGGCCCTTTCACACTGCAGCGTCTTGAGAGAAATCCCGTGTTACCTCTTGAAATTCGAAATGGTACCTAATATCCTTGATGCAACTCACAAAGTTCCCCAACATACCGGTATCACTCGAGAGGAACATCGAGTTTCCTGGCACAACATAATCTGAGCCCCTTCTCCCCTCCTGATCTCGACATGAGGGCAATTCCCCTGCTTTGTCTGGAAAGGGATACCAACCTTCCCGTCGCACCTCAGGAGGAGGCCAGTCTCACATTGAAACTCAAGAGGAAGCTTCATGTGTTGTGCCACATTCTGAAAGACACCGATTTCCTGGTCCATTCAAGGTAAGTCCCGATGTCTGGGCACCTCTTTGAATGTAACCCTGAGGCTGAAGTCACAACACAAATGGGCACTGACACCCTGGTTGCGTTCTCTGGACAAAGCCACAGGTTCCAAATAAAACTCGACAAGTGGCCTGACACTCCATGAACAACCCGAGAGGCAAGTGGAGTTCCATGCCTCAACACAAGACGAGGCCTGACTCCCCTGTTCCAACTCCACAGAGACCCAGAGATCGATGTCAGAAATGGAGAGGAACCCTGAGGTTCTCGCCTCAACTCGAGATGAGGACCTATTCATCCATGCAGGGATGTGCGAGGAATCCCAAAGTGCCCCTCACAATGCCAAAGGAGATCTGGCTTCCCTGAGGAGACACAAGCAGGTCCCCCAGGTCGACACGCAACTCGAGAGGAAGCCTAAGCTTCCCGCCACAACTCCATGCAACTCACGAAATTCTCCACTGCACGCTTGAGGTAGCCCTTTGACGCTGCAGCAATTCCAAAAGGTGACTCTGCACCTTCCTTCTTGGAACTCGAAAGGGTACTTGACATGCTTTATGAAACACCAGAAGTTTCCTCAGATACCTGACCCGACTCGAGAGGAATGTTGAGTTTCCCGCCACATGTCAAGAAGAGCCCTTTTTTCCCCTCCTCAAGTCGAGGTGAGGGTCGATGTCCCTGCATCGCCTGGAAAGGAGTGCCAATGTCCCAGTTGCACCTCGAGAGGAGGCTGGTATCTACTTGACACTGGAGGGGAACCCAGATGTCTTGTCACAATTCAAAAGCCACGTATATCCCCATCAACTCGAGATCAGGCCTGATTCCCTTGTACCGATTCGAATGTCAGCCAAGAATCAACTCACAACACGAAGGGAGTTCTGATGCCCTGGTTGCTAATTGGAAAAGAGCCCCAGGTCCCAAATTCATTTCGCCTGGAGCCCTGAAACCGATTTGACAACTCGAGCTGAACGCAGAGTTCCATGTCTCCACTCAAGTCGAGACCTGACTCTGTTTGAAACAGCATACACACCCTGAGACCCACGTCAGAACAGGAGAGGAACCCTGAGGTTCCTGCCTCAACTCGAGATGAGGCCCTCTTCCATTGCACCGACCCAGTGGAGTCCCGAGAAGCCCCTCACAACTCCACAGTATCCCTGACTTCCCATAGGCACCATGAGAAGCTCCCTGAGGTCACCGTCACAAGTCGAGGGAACCGAGGGTTTCCTGCTGCAACTTGATAAAGACCTCGTGATTCCCCCTTCAAAGCTTCTTGAGGCCCGATTCCCCTGCTGTGACTCGAGAGTACTGCCGCGCTCCCCCTCGCAAATCAAATGGAAACTCGACTTCCCTGGGGACACACGAGAGGCTCCCTGAGTTCCCCATTGTAATTCGAGGGAAATACCGCACGTCCCTCTGCAGCTCGAAAAAAACCACAAGATTGCCCCGTCATCGAGAGATGAGGCCCTTCTTTTCCTGCAGGGCCTAGAGAGCAATTCCGAGTCCCCTCTCAAAACTACACAGGATGCTTGACTCCCTTTAGGCCACTGGATGACCTCCAAAAGATACCCGTCACAGTTCGAGAGGAGAGCGGAGTTCTTTGCTTCAACTCGAGACGAGGTCTGACTCCCTGGCTGAATCTTGACTGCAACACTGACATCCCTGTCGCCACTGGAGAGGAACATGGAGTTTCTGGACACACGCCTAGATGAGGTCTATTTGCCCTGCAGTGACTCGAGAGAAATTCCCAGCTCCCCCTCGCAACTCGAATGGAGATTGGACTTCCCTGGGGCAGCACGAGAGGCTCCTTGTGTTCCCCATCATAACTCGAGAATCCCGCCACAACTCGAGAAAAACCATGAGGTTCCCCCGTCATTGCAAGATTAGGCCCTTTCCCACTGCAGCATCTCGAGAGAAATCCCACGTTCCCTGTTGAAATTCAAAATGGTACTTGATACCCTTGATGGAACTCAAAAAGTTCCCCGACATACTGGTCTCACTCGAGAGGAACACGGAGTTTCCTGGCACAACTTAATCTGAGCCCCTTCTCCCCTCCTGATCTAGAACTGAGGGCCATTCCCCTGCTTTATCTGGAAAGGGACCCCAACCTTCCCATCGCACCTCAGGAGGAGGCCAGTCTCACATGGAAACTCAAGAGGAAGCCTCGTGGGTCGTGCCACATTCCGAAAGACACCGATTTCCCCGTCCACTCAAGATAAGTCCCGATGCCTGGGCACCTCTTCGAATGTAACCCCGAGAATGAAGTTACAACACGAAGGGGCACTGACACCCTGGTTGTGTTCTCCGGAAAAAGCCGCAGGTTCCAAATAAAACTCAACAAGTGGCCTGACACCCCATGAACAACCGAGAGTCAAGCGGAGTTCCCTGCCTCAACAAAAGATGAGGTCTGACTCCCCTGTTTCAACCCCGCAGAGACTCCGAGATCGTTGTTAGAAATGGAGAGGACCCTGAGGTTCCCGCCTCAACTCGAGATGATGTCCTATTCATCCATGCAGGGATGTACGAGGAATCCCGAGGTGCCCCTGGCAATGACAAAGGAGATATGACTTCCCTGAGGAGACACGAGCGGGTCCTCCAGGTAGACATGCAACTTGAGAGGACGCCTAAGCTTCCCGACAGAACTCCACCCAACTCACGAAATTCTCCCCTGCACGATTGAACAGGCCCGTTGACGCTGCAGCATTTCCAAAGAAAGCCCAACTTCCCCCTTGGAACTCGAAAGGGTACTTGACATGCTTTATGAAACTCCTGAAGTTTCCCCTATACCCAATCCAAAAACGAGAGGAATGCTGAGTTTCCCGCAAAAAGTCACGAAGAGACCCGTTTTCTCCAACTCAAGTCGAGATAAGGGTCGATAGCCCTGCTTCACCTGTAAAGGAATGCTGACATCCCCGTCGCACCTCGAGAGAAGGCTGGTATCTACTTGACACTGGAGGGGATCTCGGGGGTCTTGTCACAATTCAAAAGCCATCTATTTCCCCATCCACTCGAGACCAGGCCTGATTCCCTTGCACTGGTTCAAATGTCATCCGAGAATCAACTCACAACACGAAGGAGTTCTGATGCCCCGGTTGCTAATTCGAAAAGAGCCCCAGGTCCCAAATTCAACTCACCTGGAGGCCTGAAACCCCTCTGACAACTCGAGAGGAAAGTAGAGTTCCATGCCTCCACACAGGTCGAGACTTGACTCCCTGTTTGAAATGGCATACACACCCCAAAACACACGTCAGAACAGGAGAGGAACCCTGAGGTTCTCGCCTCAACTTGAGATGAGATCCTCTTCCATTCTACTGACCCCAGTGGAGTCCCTAGAGGCCCCTCCCAATTCCAGAGTATTCCTGACTTCCCAAAGGCACCAAGAGAGCTCCCTGAGGTCACCGTCACAAGTCGAGGGAACCCAGGGTTTCCTGCTGCGATTCGAGAAAGACCTCAAGGTTCCACCATCAATGCTTCTTTAGGCCCAATTCCCCTGCCGTGACTCAAGAGCAATGCCGCGCTCCCCCTCGCAACTTGAATGGAGACTGGACTTCCCTGGGGCCACACAAGAGGCTCCCTGAATTTCCTGTCGTAACTTGAGAGAACCCCACACGTCGCACTGCAGCTCGAGAAGAACCACAAGATGCCCCCATCATTGAGAGATGAGGCCCTTCTCTTCCTGCAGGGCCTAGAGAGCAATCCTGAGTCCACTCTCAAAACTACACAGGAGGCTTTACTCCCTTTAGCCCACTCGATGGGCTCCAAGAGATACCCATTGCAAAGCGAGAGGATAGTGGATTTCTTTGCTTCAGTCGAGAAGAGGCCTTAGTCCCCAGGTGAACCTTGAATGCAACCTCGAAATCCCTGTCGCAACTGGAGAGGAACATGGAGTTTCTGGACACAAGCCAAGATGAGGACTATTTGCCCTTCAGTGACTCGAGAGCAATCCCCAGCTCCCCATCGGAAATCGAATGGAGATTGGAATTCCCTACAGCATCATGAGAGGCTCCCTGTGTTCCCCGTCATAACTGGAGAATCCCTCTGCAACTCGAGAAAAATCAGGAGATTCCCCCGTCATCGCGAGATGAAGCCCTTTCCCACTGCAGCATCTCGAGGGAACCCTCACGTTCCCTCTTGTAATTTGAAATGGTACTTGACACCCTTGATGCAACACAACAAGTTCCCAGACATACCAGTCTCACTCGAAAGAACATCGAGTTTCCTGGCACAACTTCATCTGAGCCACTTCTACCCTTCTGATCTCGACAAGAGGGTCGATTCCCCTGCTTTGTCTGGAAAGGAATCACGACTTTCCCGTCGCACCTCAGGAGGAGGCCGGTCTCACATTGAAACGAGACGAAGTCTCGTGGGTTGTGCCACATTCTGAAAGAAAACGATTTCCCTGTCCACTCAAGGTAAGTCCTGATACCCGGGCATCTCTTCAAATGTAACCCCGAGGATGAAGTCACAACACGAAGAGGCATTGACACCCTGGTTGCATCCTCCGTAAAAAGCTGCAGGTTCTAAATTCAAATAGAATGTGGCCTGACACCCCATGAACAACCCGAGAGGCAAGCAGAGTTCCGTGGCTCAACACAAGACGAGGCCTGACTCCCCTGTTTCAACTCCGCAGAGACCCTGAAATCAATGTCAGAAATGTGGAGGAACCCTGACGTTCCCGCCTCAACTCGAGATGATGGCTGACTCCCCTTGTGAACCTTGAATGCAACCCTGAGATCACTGTCGCCACTGGAGAGGAACACGGAGTTTTTGGAAACAAGCCTAGATGAGGTCTATTTGCCCTGCAGTGACTCATGAGCAATTCCCAGGTCGCCCTCACAACTTGAATGGAGATTGGACTTCCCTGGGGCACCACGAGAGGCTCCCTGTGTTCCACGTCATAACTCGAGAATCCCGCCGCAACTTGAGAAAAACCACGAGGTTCCCCCCTCGTCACCAGATGAAGCCCTTTCCCACTGCAGTGTCTCGAGAGTAATCCCACGTTCCCTCTTGACACCCTTGATGCAACTCAAAAAGTTCCCTGACATACTGGTCTCACTCGAGAGGAACACTGATTTTCCTGGCACAACTTAATCTGAGCCCCTTCGCCCCTCCTTATCTCAACATGAGAGTCGATTCCCCTGCTTTGTCTGGAAAGGGATCGCGACCTTCAAGTCCCACCTCAGGAGGAGGCCGGTCTCACATGGAAACTCGAGAGGAATACTCGTGGGTCGTGCCATATTCTGAAAGACTGATGTCCCCGTCCACTCATTAAAAGTACTGATGTCCGGGCACCTATTCGAATGTAACCCCGAGAATGAAGTCACAACACGAAGGGGCACTGACACCCCGGTTGCATCCTCCAGAAAAAGCTGCCGGTTCTAAATACAATTCAACAAGTGGCCTGATACCCCACGAACAACTAAAGAGGCAATTGGAGTTCCATGCCTCAACAAAAGACGAGGCCTGAGCACCCTGTTCCAAGTCGGAAGAGACCCTGAGATCGATGTCAGAAATGGAGAGGAACCCTGAGGTTCCCGCCTCAACTCGAGATGTGGCCCTGTTCATTCTTGCAGTGATGTGGGATGAATCCTGCATTGTCCTTTGCAACGCCAAAGGAGATCGGACTTCCCTGAGGAGACACGAGCGGATCCCCCAGGTAGACACGCAACTCGAGAGGAAACCTAAGCTTTCCACCACAACTCCACACAAACCACGAAATTCTCCCATGCACGCTTGAGGTGGCACTTTTATGCTGCAGCGTTTCCAAAGAAAGCCCCGTTCCCCCTTGGACTCAAAAGGGTACTTGACACGCTTTATGAAACTCCAGAAGTTTCACCAGATACTCATCCCCACTCTAGAGGAATGCTGAGTTTCCCAGCACAAGCCAAGAAGAGCCCCGTTTTCCCCTCCTCAACTCGAGATGACAGTCGATTGCCCTGCATCACCTGGAAAGGAATGCTGACATCCCCGTCACACCTTGAGAGGAGGCTGGTATCTATTTGACACTGGAGCGGTAACCAGGGGTCTTGTCACAATTCAAAAGCCATCTATTTCCCCATCCATTCGAAATCAGGCCTGATTCTCTTGCACCGATTCGAATGTCAGCCGAGAATCAACTCACAACACGAAGGGAGTTCTGATGTCCCACTTGCTAATTCGAAAAGAGCCCCACGTCCCAAATTCAACTCTCCTAGAGGCCTGAAACCCCTTTACAACTCGAGAGAATAGCAGATTCCATGCCCCAAACAAGTCGAGACCTGACTCCCTGTTTGAAATGGCATACACAGCCCGAGACTCACGTCAGAACAGGAAAGGAATCCTGAGGTTCCCGCCTCAACTCGAGATGAAGCCCTCTTTCATTGCACCGACCCCAGTGGAGTCCTGAGAGGCCACTCGCAAATCCACAGTATTCTTGAGTTCCCACAAGCATCATGAGAAGCTCGCTGAAGTCACCGTCACAAGTCAAGGGAACCCAGGATTTCCTGCTGCAACTCGAGAAAGACCTCCAGATTCCCCCTTTTACGTGTCTTGAGGCCTGGTTCCCCTGCTGTGGCTCGAGAGCAATGCCACACTCTCCCTCGCAACTCGAATGGAGACTGGACTTCCCTGGGGCCACACAGGAGGCTCCTGATTTTCTCTTCGTAACTCCAGAGAAACTCCACACGTTGTGCCGCACCTCAAGAGAATCCAGGTAATTCTCCCGTCATTGCGAGATGAGGCCCTTCTTTTCCTGCAGGGCCTAGAGAGCAATCCCGAGTCCCCTCTCAAAAATCCACAGGAGGCTTGACTCCCTTTAGGCCAGTAAATGGGCTCCAAGAGATACCCGGCGTATCTCGAGAGTAGTGCAGAGTTCTTTGCTTCAACTTGAGATGAGATGTGACTCCCCTGGTGAACCTTGAATGCAACCCTGAGATCTCTGTCGCCACTGGAGAGGAACACAGAGTTTCTGAACACAAGTCTAGATGAAGTCTATTTGCCCTGCAGAGACTCGAGAGCAACCCCCAGCTCCTCTTTGCAACTCGAATGGAGATTGGATTTCCCTGGGGCAACACGAGAGGGTCCCTGAGGTCCCCGTCGTAACTACAGAATCCCACTGCAACTCGAGAAAAACCACAGGTTTCCTCGTGATCGCGAGATGAGGCCCTTTCTCGCTGCAGCATCTTGAGAGAAATCCCTCGTTTCCTCTTGAAATTCGAAACGGTATGTGACACCCTTGATGCAACTCAAAACGTTCCCTTACATACTGGTCTCACTCGAGAGGCACACCAAGTTTCCTGGCACAGCTTAATCTGAGCCCCTTCTCCCCTCCTGATCTCTACATGAAGGTCGATTCCCCTGCTTTGTATGGAAAGGGATCCCGACCTTCCCATTGCACCTCAAGAGGAGGCCAGTCTCATATTGAAAGTCGAGAGGAAGCCTCGTGGGTCATGCCACATTCAGAAAGACACTGATTTCCCCATCCACTCAAGGTAAGTACCGATGCCCATGCACCTCTGAATGTAACCCCGAGGATGAAGTCACAACACGAAGGGGCACTGACACCATGGTTGCATCCTCCAGAAAGAGCCGCAGATTCCAAATGCAACTTGACAAGTTGCCTGACACCCCATGAACAACTCGAGAGGCAAGCGGAGTTCTGTGCCTCAACACAAGACGAGGCCTGACTCCCATGTTCCAAAAGCACAGAGACCCTGAGACTGATGTCAGATATGGAGAGGAACCCTCAGGTTCCCAACTCAACTGGAGATGAGGCCCTATTCATTCCTGTAGCTGCACGAGGAATCCTGAGGTGCCCCTCTCAACGCCAAAGGAAATCTGACTTCGCTGAGGAAACACGAGCGGGTCCACCAGGTTGACACGCAACTCGAGAGGAACCCTAAGCTTCCCGCCACAACTCCACACAACCCAGGAAATTCTCCCCTGCACGCTTGAGGAGGCCCTTTTACGCTGCAGCGTTTCCAAAGAAAACTCATGTTCCCTCTTGGAACTCAAAAGGGTACTTGACACGCTTTATGAAACTCCAGACGTTTCCCCAAATATCGTCCCCACTCCAGAGGAACGTTGAGCTTCCCACCACAAGTCAAGAAGAGCCCTGTTTTCCCGTCTTCAAGTCGAGATGAGTGTCGATTTCCGTGCTTCGCCTGGAAAGGAATGTGGACGTCCCCGTCACACCTTGAGAGGAGGCTGATATCTACATGACACTGGAGATGAACCCTGGGATCTTGTCACAATTCGAAAGCTACTTATTTCCCCATCCACTCGACATTAGGCCTGAATCCCTTGCACCGTTTCGAATGTCAGCCAAGAATCAACTCAAAACACAAAGGGAGTTCTGATGCTCCACTTGCTATTTCAAAAAGAGCCCAAGTCCAAAATTCAACTCTCCCAGAGGCCTGAAACCCCTTTGACAACTCGAGAGGAAAGCAGAGTTCCATGCCTCCACACAAGTCGAGACCTGACTTCCTGTTTGAAATGGCATACACACCCCGAGACCCATGTCAGAACAGGAGAGGAAGCCTGAGGTTCCCACTTCAACTCGAGATGAGGCCCTCTTCCATTGCACCAACCCCAGTGGATTCGGAGAGGCCACTCGCAAATCCACAGTATTCCTTACTTTCCATAGGCACCATGAGAAGTTCCCTGAGGTCATCATCACAAGTCGAGGGAACCCAGGGTTTCCTGCCACAAATCGAGAAAGACCTTGAGATTCCCCTTTCAACGCGTCTTGAGGCCCGATTCCCCTCCCATAACTCGAGAGCAATTCCGCCTCCCCCTTCCAACTCGAATGGAGACTGGAATTCCCTGGTTACACACGAGAGGCACCTTGAGTTCCCCGTCTTAACTCAAGAGAAACCCCACATGTCGCACTGCAACTCAAGAAAAACCTCGTGATTTCCCCGTCATGGCGAGATGAGGCCGGTCTTTCCTGCAGGGCCTAGAGAGCAATCCCGAGTCCCCTCTCAAAACTCCTCAGGAGGCTTAACTCCCTTTAGGCCAATCAGTGGGCTCCAATAGATACCCGTTGCAACTCAAGGGATAGCGGAGTTCTTTGCTTCATCTTGAGACAAGGCCTCATTCCCTAGGTGAACCTTGAATGCAACCCAGAGATCCCTTTCACTAAAGGAGAAGAATACGGACTTTCTCAACACACGTTTAGATGAGGTCTATTTGCCCTGCAGTGTCTCAAGAGCAATTCTCACCTCCCCCTCCCAACTCGAATTGAGATTGCACTTCTCTGGGGCAACACAAGAGGCTCCCTGAGTTCCCCGTCATGACTCGAGCATCGTGACGCAACTGAGAAAAACCATGAGGTTCCCCATCATCACTAGATGAGGCCCTTTCCCACTGCAGCAACTCGAGAGAAATCCTACGTTCACCTTTGAAATTCGAAATGGTACTTGACACCCTTGATGCAACTCAAAAAGTTACCCGACATACCGGTCTCACTAGAGAGGAACACTGAATCTCCCGGCACAACTTAATCTGAGCCGCTTCTCCCCTCCTTACCTCGACATGAGGGTGATTCCCCTTATTTGTCTGGAAAGGGATCCCGATCTTCCTGTCGCACCTCAGGAGGAGTCTGGTCTCACATTGTAACTCGAGAGGAAGCCTCAAGGGTTTTGCCACATTCCAAAAGACACCGATTTCCCCCTCCACTCAAGTTAAGTCC